>NW_027041220.1:0-40602 GCF_037179485.1 Ochlerotatus camptorhynchus
TGCGCTATAGTCACCCTATTCGTTCGTACGTTCGGCTGTTGCATTGGACTACGCACATGAAATTTTGGTAGAATGTTATTGTAATTGTTTAGCTACATTCTTAACTTTTGATTACCGCACATCTCCTGCGCCGAAAGAAAACATAACTGCGGAGATGTTTCGCGGTATCGAATATTGCTCAGTCTCAGCAGAAAACACAACGAGAGACACCGAATCGGCGAATTCTGAGAGCGGAAGGGAGAGAAGTAGGTAGTGGTAATAAGTCGATGTCCTTTTCATTTTATAGCACTCGCAGCTCAGCTGCGGTGCTGTTTCGATGGAGGAGTATGCAACTCCGCTGCTTCTGCATACACACTTAGATTTTTTACAGGAGTTAGTATTTTTACTGGATTTTTGGATTACTGACTCGGTTAAAATTCAAATGACTGTTATTCGTAAAGATTGGATAAAATCGATTTTTTTTTATTTTTCATCATTACACGGGGTTAACAGATGTTAGTCTGTAAATTTTGGTAACACAGATTTTCAAAGCCTTCAGATAACTGTTCAAAGTCCCAGATTATTTATAACGGAATCATGAACAAAAAACCAAAGACCACTATGACAAACGTGATCGTGAACTTCGAGTTTTCTAGGGAGTTGATCTAGAGCACTATTGTGATTTTAGGCGCTAAATTGTCATCACAGTTTTGTCATTGGAAAATGTTTTGTAGAACAACTAAATAAACAGAAATGAAAATTTTCAACTTAAAAACACTAAAATGCATGAAATTTCACCAGTTTTTTGGTACTTTCAACATACTTTTCAATGTTAATGTATGATAATTAACATTAATCGAGTTCTTTTCCAAAGAGCATTGATAGCTAAGACTTTAATCTTTCATTTGGTATGTTGAAATCAGAAAACCACATTAAGATTAAAAAAATATAGCTGACCAAAGTTGGCAATACAAAAAAACATAAAATGTTGAATAACTCACTTAGCAGTCATTTCCGACCCTATGTTTCATGGCGATTTTTTCATAACTTTAGGAGCCCTATCTACCTTAAAAATATGTAAAACCCGGAACCAAACACCCTGTATATACAGCAATTCCATAGAAAAAATTTATAGTGAGTCTCAGAATTTCATGAAAATTGGCATAGTTCTTCCTTATCAAAAACTATTAGACTCGTATTTTTTTATTCCGCCATTAGGGTGACCATTTCGTGTTGGTCGTGGGTGGTCCGAAAAATCTTTTTTTTTTCAAAAATGCCTTTTTTCAATTTATAACTTCTGAACTTCTTGACCGATTTTTACGAATGACTCTTCAAATGAAAGATGTTTTAATGTAGTTTTAAGAAAAATTATGAAACAACTCAGAGATATTTGATTTTGTAGGAAAAAATTACGTTACAAATGCTTTTTCTTGATTTTTAGTGCGAGGGTCTTCAACAACTTCTTATTTTAGTATTTTTAATTGAAAGATCATTTAATTTTACTTAACATATCAAAAAATTAGCGATGTCGGAGAAGCAGTTTTGGAGATACATTTTTTTTAATGAAAAATCGTTGTACCGCAATATATACACCACACGTGCATGGAAACGATGAAGACGCAAGGTAGTTCACAATGCGTCTCTATGGAGTCACAGCACAGCAGCTATAGAGGGATTCCATCCAGAATTGACCACTTTGTCAAGCAGTTTTGGCGTGACTTTCTACCAGCGATTTCACAAAACTGGACCAACTAATTTCTATTTTTTTATGAAACGCACAAATGTTAACATGAAGCTTTAGTGTGATGATTTATTAGCTAGAGAATGATCTTTAGAAGAGAGTAGGTGGATAGTTAGAGTACGGCAGTATGACAATTGAATAGAAGTTGAAAATGAGCGAAGGGCCATTAATGCGACAGTTTTTAAAGATAAACGCACATTTTTGCCTAACCCGTACGATGTACGCGGAGACTTGAAGTATGTCTTCAAGTCTACAGGCAAAAATGTGCGTCCCTCTTTTTGCTCATAAACTGACTGCGGCTGTGGAATAGTTCTAGCGACGTTTTCATCACTACCTAAAGCCCCACGTTGCGAGAGCATTTCCAGTCGATGGTGTGTTATAATGCAGTTCTTCTTTACCCAACTATTTGTGTTGCTCCTCTCGTCATGACCAACGTGATCATCTCAGAGAGAAAGCAGTAGGGTGGTTGTTGCGTGCTGTACCATCATCAGCATTGTTGACGGCTACTCCCGCCTTGAGTTGTTACATTCAAAGTGTTTTTATGTTACTTCATACGCGAAGTTAACGATTTTCAGAGTTGGTTGGAAATGCTAACATGAAGCTTTAGTGTGATGATTTATTAGCTAGAGAATGATCTTTAGAAGAGGGTAGGTGGATAGTTCCGTTAGAGTACGGCAGTATGAAAATTGAATAGAAGTTGAAAATGGTTGGGTAACGAAGAACGCACCATTCATAACATATAAAAACATGCCAATCAAAAGTTCATCAAATAAAAATACATCCAACGAAAAGGTTTATGTACAAATTATTATTATTAAAGACGATCGAAAGTAATAAATGAAAGATGCAAATAAAAACGCATGGGTATTTCAATTATTTATCTTATTTATCTTATAAGTTTAAAACCAATTTTCCAATAGTCTATTCGTGGAAGGGTAAGTTGAAGGTAAGTACATGCATATCTTGCAAAACTTATCTTATTTGATGGACAATCACGTATAACTTACGAAAAGGGCATATTTTCTACAAAAAAATGATTATGATGAAAGTAAATTTGAAATATCTCAAAAACGGTTACATTTAGGAAGTTTATCGATATGAGTTTGAAATGATTTTTATAATCATATACTGACATCAAACAGAACATTTTGCCGTAAATAATGAAAGTTTTAAAAATGCCTTAAAAGTTACTCTTGGAAAAACTTTTTTATTAAAAGTTTGTCCATCCTGGAGTTGTTTTCAAAACTTCTGCTTTCTATTCAAGTTTTTATTAAAAAAAATATTAAAAAAAATCAAAAATACGTTTTGTTATTTGAATTTTGAGGTTTATGTTTTTTTTTTGTAAAAAAACGAAAAAAAAAACATTCCGTGTTTTTTATAAAGCCTTATTAGTTTCCTACAACTCCTTCTTAGTAAATTTTTTTCTACAACCAACTGTTTTCGAACTACATTTTTTTTTTAGTATGTGTGCAAAAACACATAGGCCCTTTTCAAAAATTACCCTTGAGTCAAAAGGGTCTCCTCTCCTGCGAAAAATACTTGGTCTATCATACTGAAAATATGTGCCAAGTATCATCCAGATCGAAGATAGTCAAGTTTGGTGACTGACCGATTTGGCGTGGAATTGGTCTATAGTAACTAACGAAATCTATGAGTAACTTACAAGCTGGGTGCAACATTCAGTTCTACCTGTAAGCCACGTAGACAAAGTTTTAAACATTGCAGATCCCTATACTAAAATTTTAAAGCGTTTCGTTTCAATACTCCTCCCATAGGGCCCTTTCCATGACAAGTTGCGAAAAAATTCCACACGGCAGCAATGCCAAAATCTTTTTGCATGTTTCATCAGTACCTACGAGTCCAAGCTGTAACTCATAGGTATATCACTCGTTCGTAGGCAATGACTTTTACATCAGCTCCAGTCCAATAGGCTTCGTGGTGTTAGTGACATTTGGAAATGTTTGGTGGTGTTTGTATTTATTCGCGATGTTCATCTATTTACCTGAAACAGCTGTTTGTAGTGACGTCATTGCTTACGAACGAGTGATATACTTATGAGTTACAGCTAAGACTCGTAGGTATATCACTCACTCGTAGGTACGATATAATGCTTCACATAAAACAAGAAATGTTATGAAAGAAATGATCAGTTAGAAAACAAAGTTTCCTACTAGAACAGTTGAATCGAAGAATATCTAAAAATGAAACGTAAATGTTCAATGTGTGGTGTTTGGATGTTGAGTTCATGTGCCAGAAAAATCACCAATAAATTGTACGATTATGCAGTGGAAAAAAAGATTAAAATAGATGAGAGTAGCTCCTTCATTTGTCAACGTTGCTACCACAAACTATATGAACCCAATGATGCCGTGACCGAAGAAGCCGTCGCAAGGACCATCCAGAATCGCTGCCTCAGGCACGTTCTTCTTTAAATTTCAATTCTTTTCTTCAAACGAATAACTTAAACTCTTCTTTTTTTGCAATCATTTTTCAGAGTCCATCGAAGCAACCAGTATCGATTGCCGTTGCGGGACCGTCCAGAATGGTTTGTTTTCCCTGCCAAGGTAAATAATAAAAAATAAAACATTTGTATGTATTTTTTTCTAATAATCAATCATTATTTATATTTATTTTCAGAGTCAGTGGAAACAACCAGTTCTGAATCGATCCTACAACGCACCTTTGTCGGACGAAAATGAATTCCTTATACAACTTAAGGATAAATATAAAGAAACAAGAGACAGCAATGAGCTATACAGGATTTTAACCACACTTCCCAAAAGTTGGTCTACATATAGAATTATGAAGGAGTTCAATGTTTCCCAACATATGGCCAACCAAGCAAAAGCACTGCAGCAAGAGAAAAGAATAATGTCGGTGCCTGTAAAGAGGTTAAGCAGAGCTTCATTAGGAGAACAAACAATAATGCTTGTTCGTGATTTTTACAATAGTGACGATATAAGTCGTGTTTGTCCGGGGAAAAGAGATTATATCTAAAACCGATGAAGGCGAAATCTACGTATGTACAAAGAAGATTAGTTTTGTGTAACTTGCAGGAGGCGTACTCCATCTTTAAAAATACATATCCTGATTTTAAAATAGGATTTTCTATGTTCGCCAGTAACCGTCCGAAACACTGCCTTTTGGCAGGGACAAGTGGTACGCATACCGTATGCGTTTGTATATATCATCAGAACGTTAAACTTATTTTTAAAACACTACAAAGCAGACAATGACTCCCAGATGGTGTTGATTCCTAACACGATTTGTTTACACAAATAATTTGTCAAAATCCAAGTGAACAATGCTGGCTGCAGTGTTGCGAAAATTGTTCAGGAACGCAAATTTTGGCCACAGAACTAATGACTATTCTTAGTAACGGACATGTTGAATCAATACAATTCAAACAATGGCGTAAAGTAGAGAGATGCATTATGGACTTAGTTGAAATGGGTACACAGGAATTTATTGATACTTCTTTAGAAAAATTATTTAATAGCCGCATAACTTTATAGCTGAACAACAGGCAAATTACTTGAAACACGTCAAGAGCAATTTGAAAGTTACAGAATGCATCATAATCTGTGATTTTTCGAAAAATTATTCTTTCGTTGTGCAGGATGCAGTTCAAGGCTTTCATTGGCCGAACGCCCAATGTACTATTCACCCTTGTGCTATTTATTTTAAAGACGAAGAATCCAACGATTTGAAATTTACTTGTTTTATTGCAATTGCTGATTTCACTAATCATGTCGTTTATTTCTTACGCATTGTCTAGCGTTCATAAAATGTAAATTGTCAGGTTTACAACAGATTTACTTTTTCTCAGATGGATCAGGAAGCCAATATAAAAATAAGATGACAACTTTTAATTTATGCAACATGCAAAAAGATTTTGGCATTGCTGCCGAGTGGAATTTTTTCGCAACTTGTCATGGAACGGGCCCTTGTGATGCTTTGGGAGGAGTATTGAAACGAAACGTTGCGAAAGCGAGTTTGCAAGGCCACCATATAACAACGACCGAAGAACTTTATTCATGGGCTATTTCTAAGCCATAACAGAGTTATGGATTAAGGTCACTAGGCCTAATGCTATCTGACTGAATGGGTCATAAGACAAACTTGTAAAGATTGAGAGATTGAATTAAAAAAATGTTTTATAGAAAATGAACTTGATACAAATCAGATTTAAAGAAAATTGAGTAGTCTTGAGTATAACTTTTCTTCAAAATTTATGACTAATAACAATTTTCGTTCCTAGATTAAAAAAAAATTAAAACGAGTGTCGTTTGTTCGATTTGCGCTCTATCGTTGCGTCCGTGTTTGGGATACTTTGTTACATGCCTGAATTTTGATTTTTTTTAATATGTTGTTTAATGTTAACCCTTAGTATAGAAATTAAAGACTGGCTGTGAATTCGAAGAAAATGCTCCAAGGGGTTTTTGAAGAATATTTCGAAAGATTTCTGATAAGACTAGAGTTAAAAGAAAATTTGAGAACATTTTCAAAGGAATTGAATTCTCAGAATAAGTAGAAGGGGTTTCAAGGAAATTTCAAAGAGAATGCAACCCAAATGATGGTTGCTTTTTTAATCCAGCATTGGGGCTACATTGCAGCCTGTTGATGTTGACAAACAAAAATATAAATAAATCAAGTAGATCACCCATCTTGCCCGTGACTCATTTTACCGCACCTTACCATACACAGTTCAAGTGAATTGATACAATTCATGTACAATCTAGTGGTCAGCGGTCAGGTGAATGCGAATTGTAAATGCACATCGATGAATTTTCTAATCGATCTGTTCCCAATTTAAGTAAATTGAACGGCCGGGCAGAGATTAATGATGCACCGAATATTCGGCCATACTATTCCACCGAATATTGCTTGACTAAATTTAACTTCAAAGTTTTCGGGTTCTTCCTTGCTGACAAACGGCTGAATACTATATAAAATTGGCTTATAAATATAAAATATCTGGCCGAATCAATATCAATCGAGAGAAATATCGTTGCCATCAAAATTAGTGCAGTGAAACTCAAAATAAAAAATATAGGTTGAAAATATATTATATTATATATATATTATATATATTTTTTGTTATGTGCATAAAAATCGGAGCATATTAAAAAAGGAACTAAGCAAAGGTAAAGTAAGTTTTAATGAAAAAGTACCATTGAATCTAAACCAAAAAGCAGCATTTAAAACTTTTATGTTTGTCATAGATACGTACCTGTCTTACAAGACTTCGTTTTGTGTAATACTGATTCAATGGTATACTGATTTGTAATGTAGTCTATAGGTGCAGAATATATATCCGAGTCAAGAGGAACGTTGTAAAAATCTAATATTTTGTTGTCATCCAAAGCATCATGCGACATAGCTTGAGTAATGAATATTGAATCGTCAACTTTTTTCGTTGTCGAATCACTTAATGAATTATGAGAGCTGGATAGTCGCTTGTGCAATGTGCTGGAATTCCGCTGCATCGTAGATACATTACTTTTGCTGGAAAGACTCCATAACAACTGTTGAGATCCCTTGCCTAAGCTCCATGTATTAGTTTTTATTGAGCATTCTTTTTCGTGGGAAAATGCATAATCACTTTTATTGGCTGACTGCCTTCCGCAGCAGCTAGAATCGCTTCCAGTTGTATGGCTATTCATCTTATTATTCTTAAGCCCGGAGGAACGAATTCAAACTAAAAGACTAATAGTACTTCCGTCATAAGTTCCTTGGTAATATGAGCCCAATCAACATTGTGCACTGCAAGAGAAGAAAATATGTATTACTGCATTACCAATACTCGTATGTGGATTGTTTTCTTCAAGAAACACTATATTGGATATATCACTTTCTTTTGTTAATTAATTATAGCTTAATTACTGCTTTGTTAGAAGAAATTGGATATATTCCAACTAAAAGCAATTTACTGTTAAAATATGGTGCTAAAAAGTTATCGAATTCGATTGATAAATAAATAAATTCGATTAATAAATAATAACCAAAAAATCAGAAGAGAAGTACCTACCATGATTTTCATTGTTATGAACGGTGAATTTCGTTATGATTTCATGGTAATCTACCAGAATGTCCAATGTTTTGAATGGTTACAAAGACAATGAAAATCATTGTATTTTTATTGTTTTTTTTTACCGGGACTATACAATCTCGAAAAAATTTTAATGAGATTTTTAGCCGTGAGATCCCGAGATATTGAGCTTCATTTGATTTTTAGCTCCAAAGGAGATTGGGCAAAAATATATAGAGACTGGTCCAAGAATATACATCAATGACTGATATCTCATTCGCAAGGAATCATTGAGACAAGAAAAAGTTGGTATGGGGTCAAAAAGAAAAACAATACTCAAGGTGTAATGTTGGCAATTGGCCATTTTTGCACATTTTGCTATTTAATCATCTTTTCTTTTTTGCATTTGGTGTGTGTGTGTGTGTTTTTTTTTATAGTAAACAAGAAGCCTGGCCTGACACGGAATGAAGTTGACACGGTGTGGTATCCACTAGTTGCCTAGTGCAGCTCCACTAAAACCCATTCCTTACTCTCTTCTCTGCCTGGATCCCCCCGGGACCACTGTGAAGCGACTACTTCGGGGGGTGGCTGTGCTCTGGCGTTGCTGGATCGCTGCTCTTCTCCCATTTACGCTGCAGCTCCGACATGATCTGCGTGACTTCACTGCTGACGGCATTCCAACTTTTCAATGTCCAGGTGCCCTCCTCTTGACACATTTCAAAGACGGCATTCTCCACGTTAGGAACGGGCATCTCCCTTCACACTGCCTCGAACCTTGGACATTCCAAGACCACATGCTCCGGCGTTTCATCGACGTTGCCACACTCCGGACAGAGAGGTGACGCTGCGTGTCCGAACCGATGCAGGTATTTCCTGAAGCAGCCGTGGCCAGACAGGAACTGCGTTAGATGGAAGTTGACTTCTCCGTGTTTTCTGTTCACCCAGGTCGAAATAATCGGTATTAGTCTATGTGTCCATATACCGTTCTCCGTCGTGTTCCACTCCTGTTGCCACTTAGCCAATGACTCCACTCTCACAACTTTCCCTACTCTTCCGGCTTCTCTCCGCCTAAAGCACTCGCTGTCCTCCACCAGGGTGATGCCAATAGGGATCATACGTGCGATAACGCAGACTGCTTCCGACGAGATGGTTCTGTATGACGCTCGCATGACCATGAGCCGGAACGTACTGCTCAGTTCTATTTGGTTGTGTGTGTGTCTGTGTGCGTGTGCGCGTGTGTGTGTGTGTGTGTGTGTGTGTGTGTATGTGTATGTGTATATGTGTGTGTGTGTGTGTGTGTGTGTGTGTGTGTGTGTGTGTGTGTGTGTGTGTGTGTGTGTGTGTGTGTGTGTGTGTGTGTGTGTGTGTGTGTGTGTGTGTGTGTGTGTGTGTGTGTGTGTGTGTGTGTGTGTGTGTGTGTGTGTGTGTGAGTGCGTGTGAGTGCGTGTTTGTCACCTGTAGCCTTTAACATCACGGCACTCCCTTACAGCGGTGGTTTTCAAATGCTCCGTGGCTCCGAGTTACAAGCTCGCTGATCTCACATACGCTTGTAGGTAAACCACTAATCTCTTTAGTTGGGTCTCTCGGGGTACTCAATAAAGAAAGCGGGCTTAGCGCCTACTAAGTAACATTAACGCTACGTATCAACGGAATGTTACAAGTACACAAGTTTGAGTGCCAAATAATGAATATTGAATAAAAGTATCGGAATTGATGATTATTAGAGAATTCTATAAACAATTTAATTTAAAATTCATAATAGTAATGCCAACTATCTTTGAAATATTTATTTGTTCTGTAGATACTTCGTTGAGCATTCACTTAGAATAAATTCAATTGATTTCCCGTGCAACACAGAAATCATGTTTTGCCTACTTTGTAACTTTTTGGTACTGTTCGGAGATGGAGTTGCACCTAATGAGTTAGTACATCCGTTTATATTTTTGAGATGACTGCCTCAATCAGCATAAGATTTTTTAGAGTTGTATGGATTAAGTGTTAGCTTAGCTTAGCTTAGACTGACTGCACATAACAATGGTTGCTACTCCGTGATTGATCACAATCAGTGCAATGGTACAATCACAGACAAACAGACGTAACTCTTCATCGTGTATCTTCGTTCATGCATTTAACGGTTGATTTGAATATTATCAGTTCCGCGAACTACTCGCCGCAGCGCTGGCATCAGATCACTTTGACGTTTCTATATATTCTATAGAACTTTTATGCAATATTGTTTACGAGTTAGCGAGCAAGCTTGTTTTCCGCGAGAAGCCAGATAGATGTCGTTACTGAAATTATATGTTTTGAGATACTATGTTTTCAAGAACAAGGTTTTCAAAGAGTTACGTCTGTTTGTCTGTGGTACAATGAATCAACTGAATGGGGCTGGGAGTGACCGTCCATTCTCATTGTGCAAGTTTCAGTGACTCCATATTTTGTAAATCAATAACGACGCCGCCCAAGCAACATTGCTAGTTCTATCGAGGTTTTAAAGCATTCTTCAAGCCTAAATCAAATGAAATAGCAAAACTCTGCAAAGGTAAAACAATTTAAAAACATATGATGATATTCAATTTATTCTCTGGGTAATCCAAATTCTGAAAACCATAGATCATATTATATTATAATAAAATAAAATGTAAATAACAATGATTTGCTATTTTATACACCTTCTGGTCCTTCAGGATCTGCAGGACAACTATTTTCTGTAAATGAAAATAATAGTTATAATGATATAATAAGATTTTAAATATGTGAAATAAAAATAATTTACTAGTCATGCATTATATAAAATATAATGAATGTTAAGCAAACAAGTATTACAAAATACAAATAAGCTCGATTTTAGTTAACCTCAGTACATTTAACTGATTTCAACTTTTGATATTTTAATGGAATTGAAACAAACACTTTATTATGCACCATGGAATGGTTTAACGCAATATGGAATGCTTTTAAAAATATTTGTAAACTTGAATAATTAATCAATAGTCAGAGAAATCGAGGTTATTTGGACATTTAACAGTTTTCATGCACTTTTTATCATGCATAACAATGTTTTTGTATTTTCCTGAACGAAGGTTGCAAAAAAGTGAACCATTATAATATTATTCTAAAAATGTTCCATCATCGAAGAGCTGAAAATAAAGTTAAAGATGTAAATCAGTAAATCCAGCCTAAACGGAGGACTCGCAAACATAATAAGGTCCCTCATCACTCATATTCCGAATCTGATTAAATAAGTATTTACAAGTATACAAATAAATATATCAACAAGTAATGTAATTTTCTCTCCGGGAAAGGAAAAATAAAATGGTTGATTGCTCTGTCATATAAACGTTAAACATACATTTGAGAAAATTAAACAATTTTACGTTGCTTTTTCCAGTTGTGTTTTGATCCTGTTTTAAATATTTATCATTGAATATATAATAATAATATAATAGGACCTGGAATTGATTCAAACTCAAACTGCACGGTGGTGTCCTTTACACAAGAATAAGCCTCTACTACCGATGATCTTTTAAACCTGGAGACAAAAAAGCTAAGAAAAAGCGCTTATGCCTTCATTAAGATTCCCTTGAATTGGTCGCGTCGCGTCCACTCCGACTGCGGCCTAAGACGGGAACAGAATCCATAAAACATACACATTTTTGAACTACCGTGCCCCTTACTTCACGCTTGACGCTTTACCAGCCAGCGTACAAATATTGCAAATCTTTTAAGCTATCTCGACCGAACTCTATTGCGTTTTAAAACGACTGTTTACTCCTTCATATTTCGTCGGCAAAACCACAAAACCCCATAATCAAACACAACCCGCCGTGACTACCGTCAGTCTTCAACCACGGCTCTCATGATCATGTTAAGGACACACCTAACAACACAACAAAAACTAATCCGTCAAGTGCCAAGCTTGCATGTTCGATCGCGACATTTATTTTCTAAACGAGTCATGCTTCAACATGAGAAAACAAAATCATAATGGATTATTCGTAGACACCTAACCGTAAAAATCCCGAGGAACATGCTTCATGCGATCGAGGTCATCCCTCTGACAAATGGGAACGATAAAAATAAATCTCGATTGCTCCCCCGAAGGGACGCATCCGCTCCCGCAAACAATGCATCCGATCCCCAATCCGACGCAATCGGCGACCAACGCGTCTGCCCGCAAAAGCAACAACGCCCAAATCTCAAAGCTCTCCGGACGTCCCCTCGAAAATGCAATCGAGAAATGTATAAGAACAATCTTCAACTGGAACGTACTCACCAAATCAATATATCCGGGAGCACATTCCCAATGCTTATTTTTCTCTCGCAAACCCGTCATGGTCAAACGGCAAAAAAAGGGAACTCAGTGAACACTTTTGTGATACGGAATTTTCACAGAAAACATAATGAATCACGTTTTCTTTCTCGATTCTAAAATTTCCCGGAAAGCGAGAAAACCACCAGTCACACACGTATAACCGTCCGGGAGGACTCTGCCACTCTGGCCAGCGCTAATCCAGCAAATGCAGCCGAAAACTATGAAAGCGAACGCACGCACAAAACAGAGAACAAACTTAAAACACAACCGTATCCAAAGGGGTAAGAAACTGCACTCTAGAGTTGTATCAACCGGTGAAAACTGACGATTTTAAATTGGCTCACTACATACTTGACTAGCCTATTGGTCCCAAGCAAATAGATTAACATACCTTATTGTAGACGAAATTCTAGTACTACACTATGTTTGTTTTGATTCGCTATGAAAGTTTGACAGATAAAATGAGGGGTTAGTGGATTTTCCTATGTTTCGAGGGGTGAATCGATTAGCTTGGGACCGAATAGAGTACCAGAGCTGAGCCAAAAAGTTGAGCTCGTTTCTTCGGGACCTTCTGGTCTTAGAGTTACCTCTATGGTTGAATGGATTAAGTTTTATGGAAAAAATATTTGGCCCTTATTACGGGTGTCATATGACGGGGAAAATGAAGGGAAGTGACGCTGAAGTAATTCCTGGGCAAATTGAATAGGAAATCACATCACCGTGAGTGACAAGTTATGATTTCACTTCGTTTTCACCGTGATACGGGCTTTTGTTTTGGCCATGAATTGAGTGCAATATCACCCTGATATTGCACCCAATTCATGGTCAAATTAAAAGCCCTTATCACGGTGAAAACGAAGTAAAATCATAACTTGTTAATGAATAAACCTAGAACGTCTTTTCGTATGCGTCTGTAATGGAAAATTCGCATAGCAGGTGTTTACGAAAAGACATTATCGACTTTTTGATTGACAACCATTGTCAATATCATTCAATCTCACACAAACCAGATTTGTGCATTTATATTATCGCTAGAGTTGGAAACCGAAAGACCCACTCGCGACAATCGATTTTACTCTCGTGGTGTACGTTAAAGATAACGTCGCATCTAGTGCGAACTATACACAGATAAAAATTCTGCTTTTTAATAGTGATGTAAACATTAATTCACGTAAACTTGTATTTCATTTCACGCATCCGAGCAACTTGTAAACAATGTTGTTTACAACAATGCGCTTTTGTATACAATATTTGCTACATTACATGAAATGTCTCTGAACTTTACATGATATATAATATATAAGTTTATATGATATGTGACGCTCCATTTATGTGCATCTTACTGAACAGAAATTTACACTACTTTTTCGAACTGTGTAGCATATCATTTACCGAATACAGCACACTAGTTGCCACGTTATGTTTAAGTACAGAACGAGAGTAAAATCGATTGTCGCGAGTGGGTCATTTCGGTTTCCAAGTCTAAGCGACAATAAATATAATGCAAGAGATTGGCGAGTATTCACGGCAGCAAATACATCTAATCGCTGTATTTTTACTAACTGCCACAACTAAAAAAGATGTCGTATTCCGTCTGGAATCAAGAAGTTTTTGCTAATCCAGCATTTACTACTATATTCCACAAAATTCCAGAGTGTGCCAGGAGCATTTACGAGGAAACGAATGGGAAGAGTTATTGGATTCTACCAACCTAATCCACGATTTCAACGGCACCCATAAAAAATAAATGTTTGATATGTTTAGAGCTGCAGCAAAAGGGATTAGATTTCGAAAACTTGATGGAAATGGATGATAATGAACTTTATTATTTAGTAGGATTTGAAAGACAACAATTCGAACAAATTCTTGAGCAAATTCCTTCCTTTACAAACAAATGTGACACTCCAGGTACGGCTTTGGGAATATATCTTGTAAAGTTGCGTAGTGGTGCATCAAACGAAAATCTAAGTGCATTGTTTAAAATGAGCCGACGGACACTTGAACGACTCCTCAACAAAGCCAGAGAATGTTCATTACTGGAATTTGTACCCAGCGTTTAGGATTTGATCATATTGACCGAGAAGGCGTGGTAAGAAGAAATCTCATGATCCCAGACGCAATACCGTGCCAGCACCATATTTGACGGGTCCCTAATCATGACGCACTCGTCTAATTTTCATCGCATCTCGATTTTGACAAGATATTTTTCTAAACTTTGTTACACCATCATCCCTAGAGCACAGGAACTAATATTTGCAGAAGTAAAATTTCAAAAATAATGATTGAAAATAGTCGAACATTATTGAGTGCGTCGATTTAGGAACCGCTTCGAATATGGTGCCTCCACGGTACACGGAAACATGGATGTTACACTGTAAATGCGAAAAGCAATCGTCATCTGCGATGGCACGTACGTATATATTCAAAAAAGCAGCAACTTACCTCTCCAAATTACAAATGCTAGCTGATACATGAAACGAAACATACCTCTGCATGCTGGTGTCATTCATTTTCATGAGTGAGCTTTCATTTGCGAGAAATTGACGACTAAAGCCATTGTTTACAAATGCAATTACGCCCCTTTGAAATGTTGGCACTGAATTGTTTGCTGTGATGGATACAAAAGGTAGAGAACTACTTCGGCCTAATCGCCCATTTTGGACCTATCGAGCAGAAAACTTCAAATAAATCCATGATTTCAGAGTTAACAAGTCAATTATGCGTTTGGTACGATACTTTAGTTAGTAAGCTGCGGAACGAAGTCAATGAGAACGCGTGATATGAAGGTTTGCGCCCATTATTCCCAAAAACAAAAGAAGCGCTCCGACCGAATCAATTTTTATCTTCATCCGATAGGCCGAAGTGAATTCATTTGCGTTTCAATGGCGTTTCAATGCGTTAGGCCGAGTTTAGAATCCGTTGGCCGAGTTTGGCGTCAAGAAGCAGTGTTAGAATTTTGACAATATCTCAACGATTCGTTCCTTTTTATCAAATCTTACGGTACGTACAGAAAGGTAAATAAATTTGGAAGCCATCAGTAATAATAACATTCCGTTTGGTGCTAAACTGCGCTAGATTAAGAAAAACTAAGTTGTGCTTAATAGGCCGAAAATGGGGTAGTTAACCCTAATTGAAGTATGCAGCTACAACGTCTTATGCAACAATTTGGAAAAATATGTTGCACAGTGATGAAGGAGTTCTGAATTGGTTTCTTAGGCTAGGTGATGTTTTTATTTTGGACAGAGGATTTCGGGACGCTATGAAAGAACTGAGTTTATTCGGCAATGAAGTAGTGATTCCACATTCCAAAAGCCGGAATCAAGACCAACTGACAAAGGAGCAGTTGGTTACCATCTGTCGATGGGTGATTGAGGTAGTTAACGGACGATTCAAGCGAGATTTCAAGTTGTTCCGTCAAATTATTTCAATGTGACTATGTGGCATATGTTTGAAGATTTCAGAGTGGCAGCAACCTACATAAATGCGTTCCATCCACCTGTTGTGAATAACGCACGGGCAACGACTGGTGATACGGCACGTCATGCAACAATGACTGTCCCTACAATCATTAAATAAACGTGTTTTGGTATGCGTACGAAAGACATTTTCCTACAAAACAGTAAATTACTAATTACATACCTTAAAAATGGGCCTGAATTGTATGAATAAGATCTGGATACATATTTCAATACTTTTCCACGAAAATATTGCCAATTCATTCACGCATTGGTAATATTTGCATTAAAAAGTACGATCAGCCGATTTTGTTCTGCTCTGGTCATGTAATTTAAATAACTGTTTTCACTAGCTGTCACTTTTCAGAACCACACTAAAAACAACTACGACACGTGCTTCTACAAGCACTTTCAAGTTAATTCACTTTTAAAGACGATATTTACTTAAATAACATCATTTGCATCGTTAAAAACGCGAGCCGCGAATAATTTAGCAAGCTGAAACTGTTTTGTTTACCTTTTTTCTACACACCGCATTAAGAAGGTGTGTGTACGAATCATCTATCATCGTATCCAGTGTTGTCGATTTAATTGAAGCAACGTGTGTAAAAACAATGCTTTTATTGCTTTTTAAGGTGCTTAAACTGTGTTCAATTTAAAAACCATCATTAAAAAATGTTTAAAACAATTTCTTATTTTGTTTCTCAAGACAAAAAATGAAAGTAAATGAACCTAGAGATCTTCTATAGAAAACATATGTGTCGTTATGGTTGCACTGCTCGAAGCCATCAGCTGATATGCAAAAGGCGGCAAAAGGATGATTCAAAAACAAAAACATACACGATAAGAAAACATATCCAGCGGCCAGTTCATTTTTGTCTACTTTTGACTTTGAGTATAATCATATTCATCTACTTTTGGGTACAACTAACTATTTTTGTGTAGAAGCGAATTGTCAATTCCACACCAATTGAACACAATCAAATGAAAACTCTTTGACCCACATTGCCTTCTTTTGGCTTCCTGCAATATAGTGCCAAGATTTGTGAAAATAAGTCACATTTGGATTTTTTTCTTACCGTGTACCTGGAGGTTTGAGCTCTGGAATCACTTTTGAACAGGTCGTATGTAAGCAAATTGTACAAAGGGTAATGTTGAATCAATTAACTACTATGATGACTTGACATGTTGGTCTTGGTGGCTAGGCGCATAATTATTTTCTATATAGGAAGGAGCGTCCTGGGAGGTGGTAGGTCGATAATATTGGCAAATTAATAGAAATGTAGTGATAGTCTCAATATTGGATGATAAAGAGATATCTTTATCTTTTAAAATTGACGAAGGTTGAAATTTACAGTAAGATGGACATAACTTACTCTTTACCTTTCTTATTTTTTTATCAACTGTTACACATTCGACATAATAATAACGAACTCTAGCACCCATGTTTACGGTATTTTCGGTAGTGTATGATGTACACTCACACCACTACAGCATCAATGATAATCAATTCACTGACCCATAGAAAGGAGAGAGAAAAAAGCAAAAAAGCTGACGTATCCTATCACCTTATGCTATGATGGTCATTCTTTCCTCGTACATACAATAAACAGTTCTTCAAACTGCCAATAACCAACAACCAACACCAACCTGACTTCTACCAAACCCCAACCCGATGTTGGCCCGACATTGACCCGACATAAACACATACTTGACCCGACATTTGGCCGACGTCGATCATAAATTGACCTTACATTGATCCGACATCGGGCCGACATGTCTATTCGGGATCATTTTTCTGGTTTATTCCATACTCCACTGCCGTATATCAATTGTATATAATGTTTCGTGACAGCCACTTGGGTAAGCTGAGGGATGTCGTCGGTTTGTGAAGGCTGTCATGACGACAGAAAGATTGAAACCCTGGTCATAAAGAAATGTATAACGGCGCCGGTGGTGTAGTGGTAAGCGTGATTACCTCTCACCCCAGCAGGCCTGGGTTCAATCCCAGTCGGCGCCGCCGGGATGTTCTGAGGCATAACATCTCTGATCACGCCTTCCTTCGGATGGGAAGTAAAGGCGTTGGTCCCCGGTTCATGAGTTGATGGGTCGATAGGTAGGGTCCAGGTGTGGGAGCTGCCTTCCTGGCACGTCGGTAGCATTGGTGCTCAGCACGGAAAACAAGATCGACGGAAAAAACAAACCAAAGGAAAAAAAAAAGTGAACCTAGACCAGGCCTGCCCAACCTATCAAAACTTGCTTTTTTTAAATGTCTGAATCTATTTTCAATGAACATGTTTCAAGCTGCATTTTGTTTCTTTCTCATTTATTATGGGCTGAAATTCATAATGTTGCATAAAATTGGACTAGAATGATGCCATTGCTGAGACCCAGAGACCATGTCCGGCCAGCGGGCAGTATATTGGGCAGCGCTGACCTAGACGATGAAATCCGCAGAAAAGATCGAACCATGCAAGAGAATCAACAACTTTCGTCGGATATAAATACAAGGATGAAATTCTTCGTGTTGGAGGACGTCTTGATCGATCTAAGCTGCCTTTTGAGTTGAAGAATTTAGTCGACAACATTAGCGTCACCCTAACCTCAATATACCTGTTCAACAACTCTCAAAACGTAAACAAATAAAAAAATATTGGTCCCATAGACTTCTCTGACGTTTGTGATATGCACAAGTATTAGTGCAGAACTCGGGGTAAATTATAAGTATTAGTGCAAGAAAACCTTTGAATTCACCCAAAGTTCTGCACTAATACTTGTGCAATTCATAAACGTCAGAGAAGTCCATTGAACACAAATCAGTGAAACTAGTAGACCCTGTGCCATTTCAAACTGATTTGAATGTAAACATGACCCTAAATACCGTTTTCAAAGTTATTGAACAGGTAAAAAGTGAGGTTACGTGACGCCACTGCCAGACAAGGGTCCACTGGCAAAACTATTCATTCGCACTCTGCACTCTGAGTTACTTGATTTTTCCTAGTTTTCACGGTAATTTCCTGATATACCTGGTTCGCTGTCCATACAGCTGAATTGATTTCAAATCAGGTCCAGATTATTTTCCCAAAATTTAAGCTTATTTGGATGCGATCTCATACTGCACTCTGCACTAGCTCGGCTTAATAAACCCGATTTAAAAAAAACACACACACATTTTTGTTGCCCTCCATTCCTAAACGCCAGGGCTGGAAGCGGTTAGTGCCCAAGACTTAGTGACCAAATAGTTTTGGAAATAGTTATTAAAAAGTGACTTATAGTCACCCGGAAAGTGACCAGAACAGCGAAAAATTTTAGTAGTAGTATTAGTGATGATTTTTATTTTGTATAAAGGGAAATACCAGAGAATCATGAGCTGTTCTTTTAAGGTTAATTGTTGTAATATTTAAACATGTCTTCTTAATGCTTTTGGAATTTTGGATTTCATTCGAGGAAATTACATTCGGGAAATGGCATTCGGGGAAATGGGGTATATGTTTGTATGGGATTCGGGGATATGGGGGCATTCAGAAAAATGGCGTTCGGGGAAATGTAGCACAATCATACCTAGTACTTTTGACCGGAGCTTTGTCGACATAGCTCTGGAGTTGTTGTACAAATGGTCGAAATTGACTCTTCAAATAATTAAAATTTAAACTAGGTAAGTAGAATTCAGGCTTAGTGGAGTAAACCCGTTTCACACACACCAAACCCAAAATCTGAGATGCAAATCCGCTTTAAATCCGCATAGTCCTAATCCGTAACAACCCTGCATTTATTTATTTTTCTGAAATGTGCATTACATATTTATTTTAACTGTGTTTGCATCGTTTCATGATCATGTCAACAGGTTTTGCTTAATCGTAGCAAATGTTCCCAATGTAGGTAACACTTTGTCGAACAGTTTAAAATTAATTACAACAACTCGAACTCCGCAATAAATATTTTGAGATTTCTTTTTTTTTTTTCTTTTCCTTTTGGTTTGTTTTTTCCGTCGATCTTGTTTTCCGTGCTGAGCACCAATGCTACCGACGTGCCAGGAAGGCAGCTCCCACACCTGGACCCTACCTATCGACCCATCAACTCATGAACCGGGGACCAACGGCTTTACTTCCCATCCGAAGGAAGGCGTGATCAGAGATGTTATGCCTCAGAACATCCCGATGGCGCCGACTGGGATTGAACCCAGGCCTGCTGGGGTGAGAGGTAATCACGCTTACCACTACACCACCGGCGCCGTTAGATTATTTCTTCTAGACATTGAATAAATTACTCACATTTTACATCAATTTGCATAAAATGAAACATGAAATAACCTTTGTATCATGTTTCTAGCACCAGATTCCTATTCAGGGAACCCATGTTAATTGACTTAGTAGTAAACTAATTTTAATAGCAAAAAAAACTTAATGAATAACATTTAAAATAGGAACACAACATACCTACCGTAGATAATTTTTTATATCAATTCAAACGTAAAAGCAGTAATACCAACAATCACTACGAAACTAACGATTTTAAATTGGCTCACCACTTTAGTAGCCTATTGGTCCCAAGCAAACGATTAACGTACCCTATTCTTGTCGAAATTCTAGTACTACGCAATGTTTGTTTTGATTCGCTAAGAAAGTTTGACAGATGAAATGAGGGGTTATTGGTTTTTCCTATGTTTCGAGGGGTGAATCGATTAGCTTGGGACCGAAGAGAGTACCAGAGCTGAGCCAAAAAGTTGAGCTCGTTTCTTCGGGACTTTCTGGTCTTAGAGTTACCTCTATGGCAATACCATAGAGGTAACTCTAAGACTAGAAGGTCCCGAAATAACAGTGCGTAGTACTAGAATTTCGACTAGAATGTGGTACGTTAATCGTTGGCTTGTGACCAATAGGCTAGTCAAGCAGTGAGCCAATTTAAAATCGTTAGTTTCGTATTGATTGTTGGTAATACAGAACATGTAAAATAATACTGCAAACGGTCATCCTAATCATAACTTATCAATCAAAAATTCAAATATTTTCGAAACTTAGAGAAGTTGTAATTGATCAAATTAAATAACAATTCAATGTTAGGAATGTAAAATGCAAGAAAAAATATAAATATATTAAACATTCAGGAAAAATCGTGCTTAATTAACTCTGAAACGATAGTTTGTTTTACTATTTATTAAGTAAATTAAAAATGCAACCAATATGTTACTAACAGGGCTATTTTAGGTATGCTTGCAGTTCATCGCTGCAGTCTGTTGTAATATTATTTAAGCTTAGCATTTTAACACTTTTGACAACATTGTTCGGTTTGATCTCGTTGCTATTTTCCACTGCTGTTCCATCGCTTGGAATATTAAAAGCTGGCCAATTGCCTATGCAAAGCTAAGACAATGATCTTTGGCTAAGTAACCTTTCTAGACACCCAAAAAACGCCACAGACGAGACACTGGGGGCATAAAATACATCTAGCAGTTTTCTTTTCTAACCCACAGTGTAATGTCGAAATTTGCACATAGTAGTAGACACCTTGTACTACCAAGTTTAGTGGAACGCTAGATCCGGGGAAGTCAAATGTATGTATCACAAAGAAGTATTCATGTTCCAGAGGTTTTCACATTTGCATATACTCACACTCAGCAACAGTACTTGTAAAAATACATGGGAAAAACTATTGGTGCGGAAAAATAAACATTTTTCACTGATATTAAGCAAATATTAAGTATGCCAGACGACGATGATTACAACAAAATTATCTTCCAAGTATTATTGGCAGTAAATCACTAGTATCTTTGCTGTAATTGACGATTATAGAAGTCTCTACTGAAGTTTTCCGAGTTTTTTATAAGTGAAAACAGGGAGTGACAGATTCGATGCGTCATTTGACATATACACATAACTGTTAAACTACTCAATTAGAGTTAACGAAAAAAAAACAGTGTTGTACTCAAAACTGTACACGGTGTTTCGCGAAAACCCATTAATGGGTATAAAAATACCCATTTCCGCTAAAAGTGCCCCTCTTCATTTAATGACGGTGTTTCGCGAAAACCCATTAATGGGTATAAAAATACCCATTTCCGCTAAACGTGCCCCTCCTCATTTAATGGGTAAACTATGGTTTACTCATAAATGGGTAAATGGGTGGTCTATCAATAAATGGGTGTTTTTTCACCCATTTTCTTATATTGTGTTTACCGTAAAATGGGTGAAAAAATACCCATTTTTACAAATGGAGGATGCAAGCACTCGTTGATGTAAAAATGTTTTTAAAACATTGAAAATAAATGCAGGTGTTCCGCTCAAATTTTTCACGAAACATTATAATACAAATTATCCATTGTATTGACTTATCCGTAAGCTTCTCAAACACGCAGAAAAAACTATCGTCAAAACAAAAATATTTGAGGTAAATTTAAACGTAAACTCAGTTTGTTCTGGCCACAAAAATAAATTAGGTTAATTTCAAACGTATTCCATGTTTGAAGTCATGTGAAATCAATGTTTAAAATAAAAATCATGTTACGTTTATTTTAAAAATATTCGTGTTGAAAATAAACGTATTTGTTTTTGTTTGGTTTGACAGCTATGCGAACAAAAATAAATATTTGAATTTTAAACATGCTTCTCATGTTTAAAATAAACATACATATTTGGAAATTATTTTAATAGTTGAGTGCAGGGTAAAGCAAGATAAAACGCATTGCAAAGAAATGAAGATCTTCGGGCAGGGCATCTAAATTCATGCTCTTTCACCCTGCAATTAAGGGTGACCTGTAAGGTGGAGGATGATATAGGGATCGGCATCAGAAACTGAAGTTGATAGTGTGGGGTTCCGCCGGTTTTGTCGAGCTGGTTTCCGGATCCATCTTCGGTTTTGCGACTTTCGGGCCGTTTTTTGTTGAGTTGAGCAAAGGTGGGGCAACTTTTTCCGAATGTAACAAGAAGGAAATAAAAAGGCATGACACGCTAAAAGCCGTTTACCCAAATCCAATATTGTTGAAATAAACATGCTTTTGAATTTAATTCAAACATAAATATTTTAGTTTTAAACATGCTTTCAATTTACTTTAAATAATTCATATGTTTAGAGAATAAACAGTTATATTTTTGTTTTAAATGAACAAAATTTGTATCCGTGAACGTTTTGGATTCTAACATTTTCCGGAGATCGTTTACTTTCGCCAAATATGCTGCGGACAGTAAAGGCCGACCCACATTAGATCCGGTAAGCAATGCGGATTTTTGACAGCTGTTTTAAATACATGGGATTATATGGGGTAACGCACATTGCGTCCGGGGGACTTTGCCGCTCAGTACTAAAAAGTACTAAACGCAAACTCGACCGCAAGCCTTTCACGAGATTTGACACCTCTCAAATCTTGCGGCTGACTTTGCGGGAAAGAGAATGAAAACACCGTCATTTCTCATTTGTTGTTGTTCGTTCAGAGACCGGTTTTCTTAAATTAAGTGTTTTTTTTTTCAATTATTATTAATTTTTTATGTAAACAACTGCTGCGTGTGAAGTGTTTTCACCTGAAAGATTATTCAGGTGAGTTTTAGCAAAGCCTTCAGCAAAAGTTCTCGCTTTTTCTGCAGGGAAGACGACAAGGGTTTTTCCTCGGGTTTTTCCAGCTTTGAGGAAGAATTCAAGAAATTGGGTTATGTTTCATATTCCAGATTAATTCCAGAATCTAGATGTTCCACCGAATTTCTATGTTAGGCAACTTCCGGACCTTTTACTGTGGCCAAAACAATACTCCCGGTTGGACAGGAACCTGAAGCTTTATAAAATTTCATCGTTTTTGAAAGTTGATAGTACCATTCCAATGCGTGAGGTTTAATAGCCTTCGTTATTGATTCTTTGGACTTCGTTCATCCACTAGGATCGAAAATTGTTGTTTTGTTTCCAAATGGCCATGGGGCCATCCTCTGGTAAGTCCAAAACATCCATGTGTTTTTCAAAAACTGCGGAGCTCTAGGATCAGTTTAATGGATTGACCACTTTTACGGATGTTCCGGATCTTCCGGAGGACGGTCCCATGGACATCCAGGTTCATGTTTATGTCACAACCCCAAATTGCTTCTATCACAGTTCCTAATGTTTATAAAAAAAACGTGGATTTTTAGGATCAGGATCGTGGATTTACTACTTTTACGGATGTTCCGGATTTTTTGAGGACCGTTCCGTTGTCTCCAGGATCCATATATAGGAACCATGACTGTTTTCTGGCTAATTGTGAACATTTGTGCCCATTAATCTAAATTACAGATCTTGCGCCACTTGCAAAACCCTACAAACACACTTAAAAAAAACGTGTAAAAAAGTAGACGACTTTAATTTTAATCTTTTTGCAATCGAAATCATTTACAAACCCTAGGAATTCTAAAGGTACCACAATTTTTGAAATTCATTAAGAAATGGCTAAGTTATGCCATTGCAAACTTGCCGTTACACGTTTTTCGGAGGCATCGTATTCGGAGTGTTAATTAAATATTACGTAACGTTGTAATACGTATTATTTTAATGATCCCTAATATGCTTGTTTACGATATTTTTTCAGAACTACAAGCAACTATGTCGAGAGTCAACCATTGGGACATGAGGAGTTCCTGGACGAAACAGAAGGAGATCCAAAGGAAGGCCAACACTGGGCGCCATTCGCAGTTTGCGCAACTTGTGGACAAAAAGCTGTCGGCTTTGTCGATAGACGTGGCAAACCAACTAGAAGGCAGGCTTTTAAGCATGATTTATGAAGTGGTTGCAGAAAATGCTAATATTAATTAACATGTATTGACTGTTCCATTGACTGTAATAAAAAAAATGATAAAGATACTATTGGTTGCGTTTGGGATATTACATATCTTGGTGTGATTTTTGATGACTTAAGTTCAACTCTCACATTGAAAACGTCATCAAGAAAATTACTTAGAAGTATGGAATTCTATGTCGATTGAAAAACGAATTAACTATTACCAGTAAAATACCGTATGTGTCATAATGTATGCACCACTTTCCACCTGCACCTTGCACCTTGTTCCAAGTACTTTTATAGCGTACTCCATTCTAGTCGAAATTCTAGTACTACACTGTTTGTTTTGATTCGCTTTGGAAGTTTGACAGCTAAAATGAGGGGTTCGTGGATTTTCCCATGTTTCGAGGGGTGCATCGATTAGCTTGGGACCGAAAAGAGTACCAGAGCTGAGCCAAAAAGTTCAGCACGTTTCTTCGGGACCTTCTGGTCTTAGAGTTACCTACCTGGAGTACGTTCATCGATGTACTTGGGACGGATAGGCAGTCCAGTCAAAGATGAATACTAAGATGAAACTGTCGGAAGAAAAACTTTCTATTTTAGTGTCTTCTTTCACGGTCCCTTTCATCCAATGAGAACCCCCCGTATTCAAGGTAATTTTGTGGTTGTGCTGCCCCCTCGGAAGAGATGAAATTTTGCGCTCATTTTTATCAAAACAATCACACCAAAGTCAGAGATGTCCCATTTTTTAATTACTCGATTAACAACTAATCGATTATTTTTTGTTCGCTGTGCTGCCATTTTTATACCAATGAGAGTGCAGCACATGTTTGAAACGATCGGTGATGATCCTGTGGTGATGTTAATGCTTATATCGGCATGATGTAACCGATTATAAATAGTTTACTTTTCGGTTCGTTAATCGATTAAACGATTATTCGAATGAAAATCGGACATCACTAGATGGATGTGAAACGTCATTTCAAATATAAGAACCGTTCATAAATAATGATACAATTTGAAAGGGACCGGGGCTAATCACAAATTACGTCTCCATGGTAACTGAAATGTAAATGCCTTACAATTTTTGTGTAAAAAAAGCTTTTGTGATTAAATTATGTATTATTTAGAAAGGGTTTGATCTGGAACTGAGCCAATATACTTACATCAGAGTTAGGTACAGTCGGAATGTTGGTGACAAAGCTGCTCGTGGAGAAAAAATTTCCAAGCGATGTGCTATCCGATCTAACAGTCCTTGGAATGTATCAGGATCCATGCGCGTTGCTCGAATAAACCGTTCCGGATGCTGAAGCATTGTTTGGAAATGTGCAACAAAGAACCCTCGTTTTTGGCGGTTCTGCAGTAGGGGATGAGCCCACCACCTTCTCTCAATGGGTTGTGGACAAGCTCTCCGTGATTTGTACAACTGGTATATTTGTACAAGCTTAATCAAATCCATTGTTCGAAGGGTTTTCTATAAATTCTCCAAGTCAACTACCAGACGAAAACAACCTCGATAAAAAAAAAACAACAAACATCAACAGAGGCACTGTCACTGACGGACGAGTTAACGCACGTAATGTGCGTTGTCATCCGTTGATACTTGCGTTTTGCTGTTTTAGTACAACGGATCAAAATCCGCAAACTCAGCCGCAAACGCAACGGATCTAATGTGGGTCGGCCTTAACTGTTTGCATCGAGGTTTGCATTCCCAATGAGCCGGTGACGGAAATGAGACGATAAAATTTCGAAGTGTTTTTTCACCCATTAATGGGTAAAAAATATACCCATTATTCAACCGTGAACTGATTCTTTAAATGGGTATTTTTTCACCCATTTTATGATTTCAAAATTCCCCCATTTTTTGACAGCTGCATACATGGTTTGAAAATGGGTATTTTTTTTACCCATTAATGGGTTTTCACGAAACACCGTGTATATATAACGTTTAGTACACTCATGGCGGTAAGCTCCAACTCGGATTAACTTTTAATACCGTCCCTGTTTGTATGATCTGAAAAATGTTTGCTCAGAGTTATGTTGATTAACTTTGATGTCGACATCAAACCAGCCGGAAATTCTTGATCGGGATTTGATCCGAGGATAATACCGGTTGGAGCTTACCACCATCAAACAGTTTTCAAATCTAGATAGTATAAAAACTACGCTAAATCTCGACTCTCCCGACCGACGCATAGCTCGATATAAAGGGAGACAATACAAACTTAGTATAAAAATGGATTATACATCCAATAGTATAAACTGAAAGTATGCAAACGGTGTATAGTGTTGCTCTATTTGGCAAACTTTCTAATTATTTGCCTATTGTTATTTTTTTACCAAAATTTAACTTAGGGCCTGTTCATAAACTACGTAGACAGTTTTTTGGGATTCTTGACCCCCCCCTCCCCCTGCGTAGACAATTGTCCATACAAATTTTTTTAAATTTGTATGGGCCGTGGATAATTGCCAACCCCCCCCCCCCTAAACTGTCTACGTAGTTTATGGACAGCCCCTTAGAGTATTCAACAATCAGCTTTATTTTTAATATACATTAATTACACAAATATAACTTTAACATTTATGAGAATAGCAGATTCCGATTGTCGAGCGATTTATTGTACTTGAGCATCTTCGTACATCTTTTTAAGAGGAAGATTTTCATCCCACTGCGTCCTAGCAAGAAGTACGGTCGACTTGTTTCGCGCTCCGTTGTTTTGGAAGTTTTTTCGGTATTCGCTTGATATAATTTATCAGTTTTTTTCTCACTAAGTGACTCCTGGCATAGTTCCCGGTAAATTGATCGAAAAGTGAGTTTTTTAGTAGAAAGTGTCATTTTCGGAAAGATTAATCCGTGCTATTGGAAATTCGCAAACAAATTTGGGCATCATCGTTGCGTGGTCACGCATACGCGCTTACGCATACCCGCTCACGTATCATCATCATCGAGTGTGAGCACCCGTTTCTACATCTACATCGTTCATCAATCATCGTGCGCCTGTGTGCGCTGAGTGCCGCGCCTCGATCAAGTGCACCACAGCGAAGGTCATCCACGCTGCGCGTCGCTTCCCAGCCATCTGTGTAAACGCCTACACATATAACGCTCGGTGGTAGTAGTATAGGATTATCAGATAAGTTTTTGTTCTTTTCTTGTTTCTTTTACTCCCCCATTAGTTAAATTTTCATTTTGTATTTCTGTGTTTGTAGTGTTTTCTGTGTATTGTGTCTGTGCGTTCAGTGGGAGAGCGTTTTGCGCTCCCACTAGTTGAACAAAATGGATGTTTTGTCAGAAGACGACATGGATGACCATTCATCTCAGAAGAATGATGATGTCATCCCTGGTTCGTCGTCTCAGTCTGTCGATGGGCAGACTGAGAAAAGCACCAGATTGCGGGCCTACCCGAATGACTCGACTGGCCCATGGGTTGTCTATTTTCAGCCCAAAAACAAACCCTTGAATGTTGTTCAGATATCTGATGATCTGACAAAGCGATTCTCTGCCGTGACCGAAATAACGAAGGTTAGGCACAACAAACTTCGTGTGACCGTCGCTAACCTGAAACAGGCCAATGAAATTGCTGTTTCCCAATTTTTCACACTGGAATATAGGGTGTACATTCCAGCCTCTGATGTGGAGATCGAAGGCGTGGTCACTGAGGCGAGTCTGAACCCCGAGATACTGGAGAAGCAAGCGGTTGGCCGATTCAAGAACCCCTTGCTTCCTCCGGTAAAGATACTGGCCGTTCATAGAATGAAGTCAGTATCGCTCAGCGAGGGTAAAAAGAGTTTTACCCCCACAGACTCGTTTCGGGTGACCTTTTCTGGATCTGCCCTTCCTCAATACATCGAGCTGGGAAAACTTCGTCTTCCTGTGCGGTTGTTTGTACCTCGGGTCATGAACTGCCAGCATTGTAAGCGGTTGGGACATACGGCCTCCCACTGCGGCAACAAGGCACGCTGCTCCAAATGCGGGGAGAAGCATGAGGATGGCGCCTGCGCAGCTACTGCACCAAAATGCGTGTACTGCAACGGAACTCCTCCTCATGCTCTCTCGTCGTGTCCGGCGTACAAACAGCTCGGGGACAAAATGAAACGCTCCCTTAAGGAACGTTCCAGGCGGTCTTTTGCAGAAATGCTTAAGACAGCCACGCCATCGACCAATGACAAAAATCCCTTTTCTCTTTTGTCAGATGACGAGACTGACTCTGACTTGGCTGAGGAGGGAACTTCTTTCAGTTTTCCGGAAGGTTCTGCACGGAAACGAAAGCGCATCCGTTCGCGGATTGTTGCAAATAAAGAACCCCAAATCAGCTTGCCTAAATCAAGGAGTGGTGGAAAAAAGGAGACTTCTACTCCTCCTGGATTCCGCAGAACTGACTATACCCAGGATTTTCCACCACTTCCGGGGACATCCAAAACCCCTGATGCCCCAATTTTAAGAACAGAAACCCCTTCTTCATCTGGGTTGTTCTCATTTGATGACATTGTGGACGGTATTCTCAAATACCTCAACATTTCTGATCCTCTGAAAAGCATTGTCCTCACATTGCTTCCCACTGTGAAATCCTTCTTGAAGCAATTGACTTCAAAATGGCCCCTTCTTGCAGCTATCATCTCCTTCGATGGATAATTTTCCAAACGAGGTCGGGGATTTGATCACTGTTCTACAGTGGAATTGTCGAAGTCTTATTCCGAAATTAGATTCGTTCAAGTATTTAGTCCATAACAATAATTGCGATGCATTTGCCCTCTGTGAAACATGGCTCGCTTCAGAAATTGATCTACCTTTTTACGATTTTAACATTATTCGATTGGATCGTGAGGATTCACGTGGAGGAGGGGTACTTTTGGGGATCAAAAAGTGCTATTCCTTCTATAGAGTGAATCTTCCCGAATTCCCCGGTATTGAAGTTGTCGCATGTCAGGCTACCATGAAAGGTAAGAGCCTTTGTATTGCTTCTGTATATATTGCTCCTAGAGTCTCTGTTAATCGCAAACAACTTTTCGACATATGTGCGGTACTTCCCGCTCCATGGTTGATCATGGGAGATTTTAACTCCCACGGTACAGGCTGGGGGGAACTGTACGATGATAACCGTTCTACTTTGATTTATGATCTCTGCGACAACTTCAACATGACAATCCTTAACAATGGAGAAGTAACACGTTTGGCTGGTCCATCCTCGAATGGTAGCAGATTAGACCTCACCTTTTGCTCCAATTCACTATCGTTGGATTGCACTTGGCATGTAATCCAGGATCCGCACGGTAGTGATCATTTGCCGATCAAAATTTCGATTGCCAGTGGGTTCAACTCGTTAGAATCCGTTAACGTAGCGTATGATCTAACCCGTAACATCGATTGGACTAAGTTCCAATCCGCGATAGGCGATACAGTATCGTCAGTGGAAGAGCTTCCGCCGTTGGAGGAATATAATTTCCTCTCTAATCTCATCGTCGACAGCGCACTTCAAGCTCAAACACGACCGGTGCCGCGATCGTCTATTCGTAAGAAAACACCATCGCTCTGGTGGGATCAACAATGCACGGAGGTTTACCGTAAAAAGTCCGACGCGTTTAAACTTTTTCGGAAACGCGGAACACGCGAGCATTTCGACGCATACACATCTCTTGAACGCGAACTCAAGAGCCTCATCAAGGCCAAAAAACGGGGTTACTGGCGGCAGTTTGTAGACGGATTGTCGCGCGAAACGTCTATGAATACGCTTTGGAGTACGGCGCGAAGAATGCGTAACCGGTCTACTAACAACGAAAGCGAGGAATGCTCGGATCAATGGATTCTTAAATTCGCGCGAAAAGTGTGTCCAGATTCCGTGCCGTCGCAGTTGATTCCTCACGAAACCGCGAATTCGGTAGACGAAATCAGTCAGCCTTTCTCAATGGTGGAACTTTCACTCGCTCTCCTTTCGTGTGGCAATTCTGCCCCGGGATCTGATAGAATCAAGTTCAACTTGCTGAAAAACCTCCCAGACGTCGCTAAGAGGCGCATGTTGAACTTGTACAATCAGTTCTTGGAGCTCAATATTGTTCCCGACGATTGGAGACGAGTGAGGGTGATAGCCATTAAAAAGCCTGATAAGCCCGCGTCAGATCACAATTCGTATCGGCCCATCGCGATGCTGTCGTGCATTCGGAAATTGATGGAGAAAATGATCCTTTTTCGCCTCGACAAATGGGTTGAGACGAACCACCTTCTTTCAGATACTCAATTTGGTTTCCGTAGGGGTAAGGGAACGAACGACTGTCTCGCGTTGCTTTCCTCGGAAATTCAGTTGGCTTTTGCTAAGAAAGAGCAAATGGCTTCTGTGTTCTTGGATATCAAGGGGGCTTTTGATTCAGTATCCGTTGAAGTTCTTTCAGAGAAACTCCACGTTTGTGGATTGTCTCCATTAATGAATAATTTTTTGTACAATTTGCTGTCAGAAAAACATATGAGCTTTTCTCATGGAAACTCTACAGCTTTTCGATTTAGCTACATGGGTCTCCCCCAAGGCTCATGTTTAAGCCCCCTTTTGTACAATTTCTACGTTAGAGAAATTGACAATTGTCTTAGTGACAATTGCACGTTGAGACAACTTGCAGATGATGGCGTAGTGTCTATCACAGGGCCAAAAGAGGTTGACCTGCAAGGACCCTTACAGGATACCTTGGACAATTTGTCTACTTGGGCTATTCAGCTAGGTATCGAATTCTCCACGGAGAAAACTGAGTTGGTCGTTTTTTCTAGGAAGCATAGCCCAGCACAACCGAAGCTTCAACTTTTGGGTAAACCGATCACTCATTCCATGTCTTTTAAATATCTTGGGGTCTGGTTCGATTCCAAATGCACCTGGAGATCCCACATTGAGTATCTGAGAAGAAAATGCCAACTAAGGATCAATTTCCTTCGATCAATTACCGGAACGTGGTGGGGAGCCCATCCACAAGATCTTCTGACGTTGTACCGGACAACGATTTTATCGGTTTTAGAGTACGGCAGTTTTTGCTTCCAGTCGGCAGCTAAAACGCACATCATCAAGCTGGAACGGATCCAGTATCGTTGTCTTCGTATCGCGTTAGGATGCATGCACTCGACTCATACTATGAGTCTCGAAGTGCTGGCGGGCATGTTGCCACTATCCGTCCGTTTTTCAGAGTTATCTCTGAGGCTCCTCACCCGTTGCGAAGTAATGAACCCACTGGTGATTGCAAATTTTGAGAAGCTTCTGGAGCTAAATCCTCAAACATGTTTTATGACTTTGTACTACCTATATTTAACACAGGATGTCAGCCCTTCAAGAAATATTCCCAATCGTGTAGTCTTCTCCGATTTCGGCAATTCAGTGAATTTTGATTTATCTATGACGCAGGAAATCCGCGGAATTCCAGAGCATCATCGTCCTATGATTGCTCCGTCATTATACGCTGCAAAGTTTGGCCATGTTGATTCTGCAAGAACGTTTTTCACAGATGGATCTCTAATAGAGGAGTCCGCTGGTTTTGGTGTATTTAATGAATTTCATAGCGCCTCTCGAAAACTTGAAGCTCCTTGTTCTGTGTATGTGGCTGAACTGGCAGCAATTCACTACACTTTGGAAACTATTGCTTCACTTCTTCCAGACCACTACTTTATTTTTACGGATAGTCTCAGTTCTGTCGAGGCTATCCGTTCCATTAGGCCGGTAAAGCACTTCTCGTATTTTCTCTTGAAAATACGAGAACTGCTTAGTGCTTTATCCGTGCGCTCTTTCATCATCACCTTCGCGTGGGTCCCTTCGCATTGCTCAATTTTGGGCAATGAGAAGGCAGATTCACTTGCGAAGGTGGGCGCTATGGAAGGCGACATTTATGATCGACAGATCGCCTATAGTGAATTTTTCTCTATTTATCGTCAGCAGTCGCTCGTTAGCTGGCAACATCAATGGAGTGAAGGGAGCTTGGGACGATGGCTACATTCAATTATCCCTAAGGTGTCGAAGTTTGCATGGTTCAAAGGGTTGGACTTGAGTCGAGACTTCATACGCGTGATGTCTCGTCTCATGTCCAATCACTATTGTCTAAACGCTCACTTGTTCCGTGTGGGGTTGGGAGACAGCAATCTCTGTGAATGTGGACAAGGTTACCAGGACGCTGATCACATCCTTTGGTCTTGTGCGGAGTATCGTGGAGTCAGATAACATTTTTATGATTCCCTTCGGGCTCGAGGTAGACAACCTAATGTTCCAGTTCGGGATATTTTGGCTAGACGCGATCTGGAGTTTATGAAACTCATATATGTTTACTTTAAGGATATTAACCTTAGATTGTAATTTTGATTAACCTTGTGTTTAGTTTGTGTTTTGTACGTCTGGGGGGTTTTTTTTTTCAATGTTTGTTTTCAAGATGAATAGACATAATTTCATGCTTTAGGATTAATTAAATAGTTATATCGTAAACCACATTTAAAACCTCCTTCTTCCCTTTTCCCATCCAAAAAATTGTAAATCTCCACTAACCTCGAGACGACCGCGAGTACTCGGTCCAGTTCCTTTAATTTTAATTATAAGACATTAACAATGTATAACGCAAAGGATAACTCGGCTCTGTAAAGTTTATTCGATTGAGCCTGTACAAATAAAGTAATTACAAAAAAAAAAAAAAAAAATCTTCGTACATGTGTTGCGCACCAGGTCGATCACTTTTGCACCAACCGGAAGAACATCATGTCCTAGAATTTACTTTCTTTTTCCTTTGATTAGCATGATGCCGACATTCTTGCTCATGTGAATTACTTGCTCGGTGAACGTTATTACTGAAATGGGTCATAATTAAAAATCAATCTTCAGTTAACCATCGAAAAATTCAATCGAACCAACCTGATCCTGAGCCGCGGGATGTTCGGTCGTTTGAAGCTATGATTTGGTATACTCCCAAAGCCACTGCTAGTCTGGTTAGTGATCATGTGTATTGTCCTCGGTATTGTCACGTTCACTGCGTTACTTGTTGCCATTCCGGGACATGTTCTGCCGTTGATGTTGCTTCCACTGCTAGAATCATATACCGTGGTATAAAAGCCTCCCCATAGCCGGAACTGGTATGCCCAAACGGTTGAACATTCTAATACCCCGGAAAGCCATAGTCTGTCATAGGATTTCCAGTGCAAACTAGATGCATGAGTGTTCATTGCAAGACAGCCTATATTACATGATATAAGCCATAGTCTGTCCAGGGTATAAAGTGGTCAGATTCTTCGCATTCGAATATTCCGTAATGATCGATGTCGAGTGGACTAATTGCCGAACGGCACCAACGGTAGAAATTAATGGAAGACTGATGCAGTTTACTGCTTCTGCTCTTTCATAAACTGTCCTGGACAAACGAAACTGCGAACTAGGTACGGCTGATCATGACAATACTCGGATTTTTCTTAGTGCTTCCGCTACTGACCATTGCTTCCGAAGCTGGCATTGGATGAACGAGTATGCCTAACTTGGTGACGATGTTAGTGTATGGCTAAAACGAATTTATTAAGTTAGTGCAATTTCACTGCAATATTCTTTTGCACCTACCTCATTTCTCGCATATCTCCGTATGTTGGCCATCAAATCCATTTGGTAATCTACTATCTACTCTAGATCAACTTAAGGCTTCCATTTAACGAGTAGCATTCCACGCGAATATTCTCTAAATCGTTCTGAATGTTTTCGTCTGCGACTGCGCTTATGATGTTTAGCGCAAAGCCAAAGTCAGTGGTGTACACTAAAAGTTTTTTTTTTTTTTTTTTTTTTTTTTATAATGCGTTTATTTTTCCAGGCTTATTTGCTATAGCTTTGCGGAGCCAATATTCATTGATTAGATTACAAAATTACTTAAAGCTAACGTTAGTAAAGCGGGGGCCGATTACTCGCGGCTATCTCGAGGTTAGGGGTGACAAATTGTAACAAATGGATGGCAGGGTAGGGATTGTGAACACAAGGTTTGGAGAGCAATGTGCTCTTGATCTCGAACTAAGCGACACTCTGATGAAAAAGACAAAAGACATAAATTAAATTCAAATAGTCGAGATCTCGGCTCGCCAAGACATCTCTAACGGGTATCGCGGGTTGTTTTCCTCGGGCCCTGAGGGATGTGGATAAATCAGATCTGGCAACACGGTGTAGGGTACACGACCAAACAACATGCTCGATATCGTGATAACCACTGCCACACGCACATAAATTGCTGTCTGAGAGCCCAATTCGATAGAAGTGCGAGTCTAACGAGCAGTGATTGGACATAAGCCTTGATATAACGCGTATAAAGTCGCGGCTCATGTTCAACCCTTTGAACCATGGTTTGTTCGACACCTGTGGGAGAATAGAATGTAACCATCTTCCCAATTCACCATCATTCCATTTGTGTTGCCAACTGATGAGGACTTGCTGACGAGCAATGGAGAAAAATTCGTTGAAGGCGATTTGTCGCTCAAAAATATCGCCTTCCATAGCGCCCACCTTAGCCAATGAGTCCGCTTTCTCATTACCCGGAATTGAGCAATGAGATGGGACCCAAGCTAAGGTGATAGTATAGGAGCAGTTAGATAAAGCACTCAGTTTAGATCGTATTTCAGGCAGGAAATACGAGGAGTGCTTCATCGGCCTCATTGAACGAATAGCTCAAATGAGCTAAGACTATCCGTAAAAATGAAATAATGGTCAGAAGGTAGTGAGGCAATTCGCTCTACTGCGTAAAATATAGCTGCGAGTTCCGCAACGTATACTGAGCATGGTTTCTGCAGTTTAAAAGAGGCGCTATGAAATTGATTAAATACACCAAATCCAGTGGAAGCATTTATGGTTGACCCATCTGTGAAAAATATTTTAACGTTACTTACATGGTGGTACTTGATTGCAAAAATTGAGGGAACAACCATCGACCGATGGTGATCTGGTATTCCATGGATTTCTTGCATCATGGTCAGATCAAAATTTACAGAGGAACTATAGAAGGCTTGAAAGCAATCACGATTGGAGATTAATGAAGAAGGACCAACCTCCAGCGTCATGTACTCATAGTACAAACTCATGAATCTTGTTTGAGGATTTCGGTCGAGCAGCTTCTCAAAGTTTTCTATTACCAATGGGTTCATTACTTCACAACGGATAAGAAACCGGAAGGACAGTTCCGCGAAACGATCTGTCAGTGGGAGAATACCCGCGAGTACTTCGAGGCTCATCGTATGCGTCGAGTGCATACAGCCAAGCGTGATTCGGAGGCAACGGTATTGAACCCGTTGTAGCTTCAGGATGTGTGTTTTTGCCGCGGATTGAAAGCAGAAGCTACCGTACTCTAGGACCGACAAGATGGATACAACCTGATCAGATCTTCCGGGTGTGTTGGCATTTTTGTTTCACATACGCAATATGTTTTCCCCACGTGCTTTTGGAATCGAACCAGACACCTAAATACTTGAAAGATATACTTTGAGTGATTGTTCTACCCTTTAGTTGAAGCTGTAACTGTGCAGGATGATGCTTCCTAGAAAAAAACAACCAACTAAGTTTTCTCCGGAGAGAATTCGATACCCAGCTTCATAGCCCAAGTAGACAAATTGTCTAAGGTATCTTGCAATGGTCCTTGCAGGTCCGGTGCACTTGGTCCTATAACGGACACAACGCCGTCATCTGCAAGCTGCCTTAGCGAGCAATTGTCATCAAGACAACCATCAATGTCTTTTACATAAAAATTATAAAGAAGGGGGCTTAAACATGAGCCCTGGGGGAGACCCATGTAACTAATTCGTGAAGTTGTCGAGTTTCCATGAGAAAAGCTCATATATTTCTCAGACAAAAAGTTGCTCAAATAGTTGTTCATAATTGGTGAAAGCCCACTATCGTGGAGTTTATCCGAAAGGACGTCGATACAAACAGAATCAAAAGCCCCCTTAATGTCCAAGAAAACTGAACCCATTTGCTGTTTTTGCGCATAGGCCAGTTGAATTTCAGTTGAAAGCAACGCAAGACAGTCGCTCGTTCCTTTGCCTCTCCGAAATCCAAATTGCGTATCTGAAAGTAAACCATTCGACTCGACCCATTTGTCTAGACGAAAAAGAATCATTTTCTCCAACAATTTCCGTATACAGGACAGCATCGCGATGGGACGGTACGAGTTATAATCCGACGCGGGTTTACCGGGTTTTCGAATGGCGATAACTCTTACTTGCCTCCAGTCATCCGGAACAATGTTGTGCTCCAGAAATTGATTGAATAAGTTCAACAAGCGTCTCTTCGCGACGTCTGGGAGATTTTTGAGCAAGTTGAACTTGATTCTATCCATTCCTGGAGCTGAGTTGTTACATGAGAGGAGAGCAAGTGAGAATTCCACCATCGAAAACGGGGAATCTATTTCGTTACTACCCGACGGACGATCACGAACGTTGGTTTGAACCGACACCGAATCCGGGCAAACTTTCCGCGCGAAGCTGAATATCCAACTGTCCGAGTACTCCTTGTCTTCGTTGACCGGTGATGACGCGTTTCGCATTCTCCTGCCGACATTCCAGTGCGTTCTCATGGAAGTCTCGCGCGACAAACCATCGACGAACCGACGCCAGTAACCGCGTTTTTTGGCTTTAATCAAGCCCTTAAAAGTGTTCTCGAGGTCGGTGTACCGCTCGAAATCCTCGACCTTACCGTGTTTGCGGAAGCGTTTAAACGCGGCGGACTTCTCGCTGGTCGCGTCGGTGCAATCCTTATCCCACCACGGAGTGAGAGGTCGTTTGCGAACGAAAACACCCGGAACGCGTTTCGTCTGTGCTTGAAGAGCACAGTCAACGATAAGTCGCGATAAAAAGGAGTACTCATCCAGCGGAGGGAGTATCTCAACCGAATCAGTACCACCGAGAACCGCGGACGCAAATTTTTGCCAGTCGATGTTTTTCGTGAGGTCGTACGCGATGTCAACCGAGCGAGTGGAAGATGAACCATTGGTAATAGAAATTTTGATTAGCAAGTGGTCACTACCGTAGGGATCTTGAATTACTTTCCACGAGCAATCCAACGATAGTGAACTCGAACTGAGGGAGAGGTCTAATCTACTTTCTCTTGCTGGAGGTTTGGCCACTCGTGTTACTTCCCCAGTGTTTAGAATTGTCATATTGAAGTTATCGCAAAGGTCGTATATCAGGGTTGAGCGGTTGTCGTCGTACAGTTCCCCCCAGCCTGTACCGTGGGAGTTAAAATCTCCTAAGATCAACCGAGGCTCAGATAAAGCTGAGCAGATATCAGAGAAACCTTGGCGAGAAATCGCAGTTCTTGGAGGAAGATATACTGAGGCAATACTGAGGCTTTTACCTCGAATATTTACCTGACATGCGACAACTTCAATGCCTGTCACGGAAGGCAGATCGATTCTATAAAAGGAATGGAGCTTATTAATCCCGAGAAGCACCCCTCCATACGAATCTGCTCGATCAAGGCGAATAATGTTAAAATCGTGGAAACGGAGATCGGTGTCTGAAGAAAGCCATGTTTCACAAAGAGCAAATGCATCACAAAGTGAGTTGTGAAGTAAAAATTTGAATGTGTCAAGTTTCGGTATAAGACTTCTACAGTTCCACTGAAGAACAGAGATCATATCCCCGACCTCATTCGGAAAATTATCCATCAAAGGATATGATCGACGCAAGGAAGGACCACCTAGAAGCTAGTTGCTTCAAAAGAGTTTTCACAAATGGAAGCACTAAATTAATAATGTTCCTAGTTGAGTCAGAGACGTTGAATATATTGAAGATGCTCTCCACAATTCCAGAAAACGTGAACATGGCATCATGTTCTTGCTGGTTATTCAACTGTTTTTCTGGCTGGAAAACTGGGATATCTGGGGTTTTAGATGATCCCGGAAGTGGCGGAAAGTCTTTGTTAAAATTACAAAATTTAAATCCCGGTGGTGGGGGTTTTGCTACATTTCCGCTACCTCTTAAATTTGACAAGGTAGGTTGAGAGTCCGTACGAGAGGCCTTACGAGGTTTTTGGGTGACGTTTGTTTTGGACCGCTTCCTCGTGTTGCCATTAAAGACAAAAGGACTACTCTCACCCACCTCTGAGTCAGAGCCCTGATCATCATCTGGCAGGAGGTGGAATGTGTTGTTGCTTTGGGAAGATGAAGGTGTGGTTTGGGAAGATGAAGCGGTCGTTTTTAAAATTTCTGCTAACGAGCGCTTAGAGCGAGCTTGCAAAGACCGCTTTAGTTTTTCTCCCTGCTGTTTGTACTTCGGGCAATCATTCAGAGCATGCGGAGCATCCTTACAGTAAACGCATTTTGGGGTAGCATGACAAGGACCCTCCGTATGCTCGTCCCCACATTGATCGCACCGCGGTTTGTTGGAACAAAAGTCCGCGGTGTGACCTAGTTGTTTGCATTTCAAGCAATTCATTACCCTCGGGACAAACAAGCGTACAGGTAGTCGAACCTTCCCAATTGTGACGTAGTCAGGTAATGCCGATCCTGAAAAGGTCACACGAAACGAATCTGAGAGGGTATACTTTTTGTTAGTGCCTATGAGCGACACTGACTGCAGTTGAATGCAGTCCAGTATCTTGACTTTCGGGAGGGCACGGTTTTTGAAAATGCCGAAAGATTCGACTTGTAGGAAATCCTCACAAGTCAGACTCGATTCGGTGACCACTCCTTCAATTTCTACGTCACAACTGGGGACGTAGACTCGATATTCGATCGAAAAAAGCTCACAGGCAACAATCCGGTTTGCCTGTTTCAGGTCATCAACGGTAACGCGCAGTTTGTTTGATGTTACCTTAAAGATAATGCCGATCCTGAAAAGGTCACACGAAACGAATCTGAGAGGGTATACTTTTTGTTAGTGCCTATGAGCGACACTGACTGCAGTTGAATGCAGTCCAGTATCTTGACTTTCGGGAGGGCACGGTTTTTGAAAATGCCGAAAGATTCGACTTGTAGGAAATCCTCACAAGTCAGACTCGATTCGGTGACCACTCCTTCAATTTCTACGTCACAACTGGGGACGTAGACTCGATATTCGATCGAAAAAAGCTCACAGGCAACAATCCGGTTTGCCTGTTTCAGGTCATCAACGGTAACGCGCAGTTTGTTTGATGTTACCTTAAACATGTTTTGTCAGATCCTTCGAAATCCGAGAAATATTCAAAGGTTTTTGTTTGGGCCGGAAAAAAACAACCCACGGACCTTTTGAGTCGCTTGGGTAAGCTTTATGGCGGGGGGTCGCAGAAATTTTTAAGGGAACGGTAGGAGTAGGGGGAACAGGTGGACGAGGGGGTGATGGTGGAGAAGGGGGGGCAGGGGGTGAAGGAGGTTGTTCACGGACAGAAAATTGTTTGCATTGAACCAAAAAAAAACTTTATTTGTATTTACACAAACAATTCCGGTTGAAATTATATTGCATTTTATTGTTTCGATAATATTTATTCAAATAAATTCAAAATAAGATTCTTTTTGTTTTCATAAGCCACTCTTCAACTGCAACTATTGTAAAAATAACAATATTCTTTTATCAAGCCAACAATAGTTAATTTTAATTTAACATTTATTTGTTGTGTCAATTCCCCGGGCCATGAATGCAAAAATAACTACCAACCATTCCCTCGTAAAAACCCGGACAAAAATGTAAACAATAACAAAAAAAATTCTCGTTTGATTCAGCTCTAGAGGTAAGTAAGTATGCTGCTGTTGCAAAATATAAACAGTTTTTCTTTTTTTCCTTGATTTTTTCCGTCGATCTTATTTTCAGTACTGAGTACCAATGCTCCCAACGCCAGGAAGGCCGCTCCCACACCTGGACCCTACCTATCGACCCATTAACTCATGAACCGGAGAGATTTTATGCATCAGAAAGTTTTTTTTTTTTTAATTTAATTGTAATTCTGTTGGTAACAAATAAACAAAACATAAAAATAATCGCAAATTATTAAAAATTGAATCAATAAACATATTTTTATTTCTACTGCGTATATTTTTAGGCTTAATAAAATAAATATGATTGAATCAACAAGAAATCTCTTTTAAAAACAAACATATTTTTTGTTGACCCAGCTGCCAAATTTGACAGCTTACGTCAAAACCATAAAAGCTCTTGTAAATTCAAAAAGATTTTCTTTTTGATTTAACAATCCATGGGTTTTTAAAAACAAAGATACTGGATTGTTGAAATAATAATGATTTCATTTTGCAGCCAAAACAAAATGAAATTCTTATTAAATTTACGTCAAATATTATTACGTTTAAAATATTTTTTTCTGCGTGTTGTTTAGACATCACCTTTGGGTAAGCTCCAGTGCTCGTTTTGGGGTCCGAAGTAGAATCCCCTGAGGTATCCATTTCTCTTCAGTGAGAAGCAGATTT
>NW_027041221.1:0-100000 GCF_037179485.1 Ochlerotatus camptorhynchus
AAAAGCAATCGATGCTTTTACTCGAGGTCTCGACGGAGATGTCGGCAAGTTTTTAAAGAACCATGAGCCTGATTCTTTGGCAAGTGCTTATGCATATTGCATAACTTACCAAAATATGGAAGATCTTAATTTTATTAAACCAAAAACTATTGACCCGACAGCAACAACAAAAAACTTTTTATCATCTAAATTACCACCACCATTTATTCCTAGAATTCCATTAAGATCACCTCCACCTATTCCTAAACCACCAAAGATGTAAAATAATAATTTTCCAAATATGCCACAACCTCCAAATTATAATCAATATTTTGAACATTCATCAAGAATTCCACCACATGTAATTAAAAACATTCCCAATAATCCTTTTATACAACAACAGCAACAAATTCCAAGACCATCAACAATACAAAGACAAAGATTACCGAAACCAGAACCAATGGAAGTGGATAACTCCATTCGTTCTAGACAAATGAATTATGTGAATAGATCAAAACAATATAATGTACAGACAGCTGATCAAATTGACATAAACCAATATTTGGAACAAGTTCCATATCTTGCAGAAGAAAGCTGCGAAGAGGGAACGTCATTTGAAAAATATAATTACAATTTGGAAAATCAAGAATCTTATATTGATCTTGAAGAACTGGAAGAAAATGCAGAGTTGAATTTTTTAGATTAAATCCCTCTGGAGGAACCATTAAAAATTTTAGTTGATACTGTATCTAATAAAAATTATATCCATCCAAAATATGCAGAGATTTATCATAATGTTCAGAAACCATTTTAAATTTCATCTGTTGGCGGGATGACACTTGCCTTTGATAAAAAACACGTCTACTGAGGATTCATATTTATGAAAAAATCATATATCAATGAAACAGTCATCGGTCGTCATTGAAAAGCAATGCAACTATGTTCTGTCAATCTAATTGACTTTTATTGGTTCTGTTGTCTTGTGAATTTTAGCTAAACGGCCTCTTTTCTGATTTTTATCTCTCAATCTATGAAATATACACGAAAACTATGTTGGAACGAAACTTCTAGAACAATATGAGGAACAATATGCCGTACACTACACATTTTTATATCATATGCGTGGAAAATTCGTAGAACAAATACTTTAAAATTCTTCACTTTTTAAGATATCTTCGAGCATGAAACTAAGTCAAACTTCAATAAAATCACTTCGAATAGTCAACCTTTGGTTACAAAGTTGATACATGACACATTAAACTTTGCTATGAAAGTTGTTACAGCAGTTTTCGTTATTTCAGTCTCGAGATACAAATATTGTAAGCCGTAAATTACCTTAAAAACATAAAATTAACTTGAAGCACCTCTAAATCATCATCGATTTTGCTGAAAATTTACACAGAAGTACAAATTAACATGACGAACAGTAATCACGGTTGACCCGTTACATTCGGAACATTTCGTTTAAAATGAACAGGTCTAACCAATATGGATCGTTCCTAAGAAAATAGACGCATCCAAAGAAAAAAAAGTATCGCATGGTATTTGATATCAGAAAACTCAATATTAAAACATTACATCAACAGTCCTCGCAAATTTAAGACAAAACAAATATTATACAATAGAACCTGTCATGGCATTAATTCAAGAAATTTTCAAAGATACATTGATCCAAATAGAATAAAAGCTAGATTTTCTCAAAAAATTGTTGAAGATATTACTAATGAAAATGATCAAATTAAAAAAAAACACGAAATAAATTCATTTGCACATCGAAATGTTAAAGACAATATTGGACAGTTAATTAGAGTATGTTATTTTCCCCAAAATGCATAAGAAAACAAAACAGTTCATAAACACATGTGAAATTTGTATAATTGAAAAGTACGATATAAAACCTCAAAAAGAATTACCTGTAAAAACACCAACTCCACAATATCCAGGAGAAATTATACATATTGATATATTTGCATACAACCAAAACAATATATTCATATCTTCTATTGTTTTTCCTCTGTTCGGGACCTAACACTACTGCGACCAGTAAATTGATCTATTGTAGTATATCCCGTGTCCTTAGTTTAGTGCATGTCGTATTACTCCATCACTATTGAGAAATGATGGAGTATTCGATTTTTTTACAGTTGCCACTCTTGCATTTATCGCAAGGATCCGACTCTAATTGAAAGGTCCCGCTATTTTTACCCTTCGGAGTGTTGAAACACCCTCCAAAGGCGCGCCCCTCCGTCAGTCAAAATTGGATTCCTTAACAACAAAATTAAGGTATGACCAGGCATGGAAAATCATTTGCATTCATTTCACACATTCATTTACATTCATTTGCCTCTAACTTTTTTCATCAACAGCATTCCGCAAAATGATGTATATAACTTTTGTAGATTTTGTTATTAGCTACAAGTTATGTTCATAACTCAAATCTGTATCTCTTATGCAACACGAAGTAGAGCGGGCAGAACTTGTTACTGTTTTTCAGTGAATGTAAAATACATTCACTGAAAAACATTAGTGGCATCCCGAGCAAAGTCGGTTAACAAAATGAAAGCAAATCGATATTAAAGTTTGCAGTTCCTATCATAATGAAAACTCATTTTGATTTCAATTGTCGCGACAGAAGTCTGATATCATATTGTGCTTTCATTATGCAGTCAAGACTTTTTAAATCAAAGCAACTTAACTTGAAGTTCTGCTGTTAATTTCTTGTTTAAAATTTGATTTAAGTTCATCTGTCGTGAACTAACGAATATTGTTTATTTGTTTTGTTTAACACATTTTAGGTCATTCGTGACTAGCCCGAGGTGACATTTGAGCTCAAATCTTTCAGCGTGAGAAGCAGGCACGACAGGCCCGTATTAAGTCAAACATTATGAATTCAAAATCAGTAATCAAATTGATTTCATTGAAAGCAGAATTAGTTTTCCGTTTGATTCAACAGTGTAAAATTTTGTTCTCATTTTTGCTGTGTTAACCGTTAAGTCAACCAAAATGAGATCAAATGGAGTATTCAAAATAAGTTACATCATAACAGCAAATTCTGATTTCAATTTGATTTCTAACTTTGCTCAGGATCTGTTCGCTCTGCTTCGTCATGCATATGAGATACGGATTTAACTTGTTACCAAAAGTTGTAGCTTATAACATAACCTACAAAAGTTCTATACATCATTTTGCGGAATGCTGTTAAAGAAAAAAGTTAGAGGCAAATGAATGTAAATGAATGCAAATGATTTTCCATGCCTGGGTATGACACCGATAATGACCATGCATCAGAACCCCAGTCTTAATCACTTCAAACTAGGGAACAACGAATAGAAGATTAGGAATCACATAGATGAAGACAACTAACTCATTTTTTTTTTTCCTTGTTTCAAGATCATCCTCGGTAGACAAAGCCGAGTCTTGTCACTATAAACAAGGCATAAAAAGTAACAAGGACTAACATGTGTTCCTTGGATTACTGAAAAATCCTGTTCCCCTAGTTTGAAGTAGTCAGGACTAGGAATCGGTGGTAGATCTTACATCCTGTAACGTACCACGAAAAGGTGATCTACCCACGTTACGGGGCATATCTTCTATTGATAAGTAGATATATATATAGCTACATATATATATAAGACATATCTTATATCTACATACATATATATGATATATCCGGAGAACTTCGAGATTTGGGCGTAATTGTTTTTGTAAACAAACACGTCAATCACCGATTTCTCGTGAATGATAGCTCAATCTCGCGAATAAAGTATACCAAATGATAGAGATATCATTTCTTTACCTGATCGTGTTATTAGTTTTTCTAGGATGAACTTTTATTTGCGAGAAATCGGGGATTGAAGTGTTTGTTTACAAAATCAATTACGCCCAAATCTCAAATCACTCCGGATATATAAGACATATCTTCTATTGATAAGTAGTCAAAATTCTTCAAAATTGAAGCAATAAAATCAAGGTCTATTCTAGATGTCCAACAACCACTAATGGATTTATTACACGATTGGGATATACCGGCTATGATTGTTATGGATAATGAACGAACTTTCACTTCTGAAATATTTGAACAACAAATAAGAAATTTGGGCATACAGATTTTTAAAACACCAGTTAATCATTCAGAAACTAACGGACAAATTGAACGTGTTCATTCTACGATTAGAGATGTACAAGAAGTCATGATCCTGATATCTCACTTATTAAAGAAGTACAGCTAGCAGTACATAAATACAACAATTCCATACATTCATTTATAAATGACACGCCAAAAAAGTGTATACAGGGACCAACAAGGAAAATTTAAATATGAAAGAATTAGCAATACAAAGGCAACAAAATTTGGATAGAGTAATAAAAAAAATTCGAAAATAAAAATAGAAAAATAGTAGATCCAAATTATATAGGTTTTCCAATTAACAGTTATGTGTCACATCTCGGACTTAAAGTGTAAAAATTCAATTGTGTAGACTCAAATGTTAAGATTTACCTACTCTGATATCTATAGTAAACTATGATCCTAATCTATCAATTACTTTAAAGAAAAACAAAGTTCAACTACTGAGTGAAAAGTTATTAACAAATGAGCAGTTGGTGTGTACAACTGTGCATGCCAAGGATGGTTGTATAGATTACTGCAGAATAAAAATGTTTTATTAAGGCATACTTTTTCAAAACTTAGTCCAGTACAAAAGCGTAGGAAACGCTGGGATAGCATTGGAACTCTCTTCAAATGGATAGCAGGAGCTCCGGATGCTGAGGATCTTCGCATCATCAACAAAGTCATAGCTGAAAACAATAATCAGATCTTCATTAATAACGCAATCAACGGAAGAATTTTACAACCGTCTCACCAATGAACTTATAGATTTGGATCATAAATCTCAAAAGCAGCATGATATAGAGATCAACCTTTTAACGATTATTTCAAATATTGATGCTATTCAACAACAAATTGAAAATTTAGAGGACGCTACTCGAGCAAAGTTGGATAAATAAAACAGCAAAAAAAGATTATCTTCCATTTAATTCCACTTAATTAATTTTGGTATCCATGACAGATACGTATTTCGACTACAATGTGCAGTCTTCATCAGTGTCATTCCCACTAAAGAACTATTCAAAATCTAACCCCCTTAAGTACTCATCCCCTAGGTATAAAAGTCAAGATCTCAGGTATAAAAATGAAACTACAATGTGTTGAATCGGAACCTACCTAACTAATTAAATCCAAAGATTTAAGTAAACTAAAGGAGAAAAATCTATTCAACTCTCTAATAAGGAAAAATACTATCAAAATGATATCTAATTTTGTTTTAGAAATCATGTTTATAACATATTTTGATATGTTTTCTTTATTTCGGTTGAATTTTATTTGATATTTTATAAAAAGAGCATCCACATTTATCACTGAAATCTACATGTTTTTTTCTTCTTACGAGTCAATCAGGATGCTTGCTGTTTTCTTTATGAACATCACAAAGACAATTATGATTTTTACAGTGTTGATTTACATCATTTATTGATATTAATCTACCAGCGAATTGAATTTACATATCGATATAAAATTGGTTTCGTCCTGTTCGTCTGTAATACTTATACTAATACATTGTCGAATATTGTAATTTAACTTTCGTAGGCTCAGTCGATTTCATAGCTCTTATTTAAACATGTTGTCATAAATCTCATTAAGTATCAGTTCTCTCCCAACAAAATAAATATCGTCATTCATGTTCGATGCGAAGGAACTGATCATTCATAATAATATAAGAATCTTCGTAGACTAAATTCCGTTATAATTGCTTATCTTTCGACAGATACGCGTATTTCGTCTACTACTTGCAGACTTCATCAGTGGTAAGTACTCAACACCAACTACAGTGGTGTTGAGTACTTGGCACTGATGAAGTCTGCAAATAGTAGACGAAATGCGCGTATCTGTCAAAAGATAAGCAATTATAACGGAATGTAAAGGAAATAAACCAACCCACTCAAAGCTGGTCTGAAAAAAAGGCAGCAGGCTCTGTCCGTGAACGGTTGGTTTTGTTTTCGCTGGCGCTGATTTCATCTGTTTTTCGCATATTTTTTAATTGTACCAAATCAAACAAATATTAGTTTTCACGTGTGGATAAGTGTAAATTAAGATCTATTACGTCTTAAGAAGTTTTTTTAGTGATATTGTAATTAACGTGAAAAATCTGGGACAAGAATTTGTTTCGAGTAGCTGTGTTGTTGTGGTGTCGCGTAGGTCGGTTTTTCATTTCGCTTGTTTTTGGTGCTTTGCCTTCTTTTCTTGGTGCTGGCGTTCTGCCTTCCGGAGGATGCACGCGAATGAGGTGTCAAGCAAAAATTCGGTGCAAATGAAAAACTTCGAATGTGATTCAAAATGTCGTGTTGGGTTGTAAAAACAACGCGGGAGATTTTTTCGATTACCGCGAGTGAACAAACCGGTCCTTTTTTGGAGGCAGAATTTGGTGGGATCCATCTGATTTATAATCAATCATAAATGCATATTTCCATATATTACTAAATACGCGCCAGATTTCGAAACATCACATTTCGAAATCTGGAGGTGTGTTTGCAGTACCATTATTCATATGATAACGGTAGTGTTTACATGCGGGGCTTATTGTATGTGAAAGTAACCTCGGAATGGACGTGAATTACCAGGCATTCTGAAATGGGTTGCTGAATCTGCAATAGAGCTATCGCTTTCTAACTCCCGGACTAAACTTGCTTTAAATTATTACATCAAGTATTGTTGTAAGCAAATTTCTTCCATAATACCACTGCCGGCCAGTGGGGGTTAGATTGAATACACATACACACACATACAATAAACCAACCCACTCAAAGCTCTTCATAAAGGGATTCCGTTAAGAGGTTCGACAAATTCGTGTGTCCTATTCCTATATTGAATATAATTCCACTTGAATTTATCATGAAAACGAAAATCTAAATTTAAAAACTTCACATCGTCTATTTCTATGCTATTTGATCTAATAAACTTCAATCGTTCGTCATATTTTAACTTTTGTTATATGTCTATAATTACAAAAGCTATTCATTATATATTTTCTTGTAATTTGTACCACTGGATGATTATTTTCAGTTCTGTACTTTAATATGGCACCATTCGTACTTTATTTAAATTTGTTTTTATAGGAATCAACCAATAGACTTCAAAACATTCAGATTACTAAATTTGATATCATGATATCAAAATAATAACTAATTTAGTTTTTTTTTTTTTTTTTTTTGTTTCCTACCATAGTTATAATAAGATATTGATTACTTATTTTGTTTATTATTGACGAAATTACTAATATCAAAACGCATACATAGATTTGTTATCAAAAAAACATAATTTGTTATCTTTTTAATATTCTTCATATACCATTTAGATCTCATTTTTGTTATGATTACTTTGACTATATGTTTTAGTATTACTTCTACGTGAAGTCAACGATTTACATAGTTGAAGATGCTTATTTCAAATAACAGACTGTAGTGGTAATTTTTATACGATAGATGGAGTAGATGAAAGCATAGAGTTGATAGTTCCGTTAGAGTACGGCAGTGTAAAGATTGCATATAGATACTAGAATAGCGAGCTAGGACAACTTTTAAGGAAGGTACAAATCGGTTTTTTCATCTCTCTTTACCAAACTCCCCCTTTGGAGAGGGATGGTGAGGGGTGTTCCCCCCCCGCCACCACTGGCAAAAAGAGATGAAAACCGACCCGCTCAAGTACCAACTGTGTGTTTGAAACAGTTCTACCGATTTTTTACCGCACTTCAGTTGTTATTTGAAGGAAGGCATCCAGTCGTAGGTTTGGAAATTGCAACTATTGTTTACCCCTACCACGATATGTGCTGCTACTGTACCTTTCGACCATTGACAGTAATTGATGGTATGCTCCCATCCAGAGTTATGTACTTTGACTATATGTTTTAGTATTACTTCTTTTCAACCAGCCAACGATTTACATAGTTGAAGATGCTAATTTCAAATAACAGACTGTAGTGGTAATTTTTATACGATAGATGGAGTAGATGAAAGCATAGAGTTGATAGTTCCGTTAGAGTACGGCAGTGTGAAAATTGCATATAGATATTAGAATAGCGAGCTAGGACAACTTTTAAGGAAGGTACAAATCGGTTTTTTCATCTCTCTTTACCAAACTCCCCCTTTGGAGAGGGATGGTGAGGGGTGTTCCCACAAATGCCAATTTCCCGGAAAAAGCACACCACTTGAAGTTGAATGCACTTTTCCACCCAAATTTTATACACTAGAAAAACAATATCCTTGGTTACAATCGGACGGAATTTGTTTCCCGATATTCGCTTTCCTTCACCGGATTTTCGGGACGTTTCCTGAAAAACCACCCAAATCACAGACAAACGGCTCAAAATGTCCGAACGATGGCCTTAAGCCACATTGAAGCTCATAATGTTATGATTTTTTTGAAAATTTCACGATTTTTACATTTTCATTAAAAACACATGTTTTTCAACCGTGTATATTTTTTCAAGAATTGCATTTTAATTTTGCACAACTTTCCCGAAGACACCATAGCAATCAAGCAAGCACTTTTGCAATATAGGTATGTTTATTTCAATAGTGTTTTTCTACACAGGCCCTATTGAAAAGTTAGGATTCATTACATCTGATACCATGAAAAGGTATCGTTACTAACAAAACTAAAAAATTCATTTGATGAATATTGACCTAGAAATAAATAAAAGTGATATGATGTTCAAACTAGCGACCATTACTGAAGGAGCAATTCCATTCAAATTGACGATTTTTTATTTTTTTTAAGCCTCATTTTCGTTTTAAGCCTCATTAAAGCTCATAATGTTTGCTACAAACTGGTAAAGTTTGGTGATGGTGAACTTAAAAACAAAAAAGTTATGATTTTTTGTAAATTTCACAATTTTTACATTTTCATTAAAAACACATGTTTTTCAACCCTGTATATTATTTCAAGAATTGCATTTTAATTTTGCACAACTTTCCCGAAGACACCATAGCAATCAAGCAAGCACTTTTGCAATATAGGTATGTTTATTTCAATAGTGATTTTCTACACAGGCCCTATTGAAAAGTTAGGATTCATTACATCTGATACCATGAAAAGGTATCGTTACTAACAAAACTAAAAAATTCATTTGAGCTAGAAATAAATAAAAGTGATATGATGTTCAAACTAGCGACCATTACTGAAGGAGCAATTCCATTCAAATTGACGATTTTTTATTTTTTTTTTATTCATCGTCTTCAATTTTGCATACTTGTATCAGTGATCTTAATAACGGTAATAAGTCAAATTACTCAACACTGTAGTAGTGAACACCAAAAACATCTGTCTGTACCTAATGTAGAAATTGTACCTATCGATCTGATACTTAAATGAGTTTGAATGGTGAAAACAAGCAGTTGATCACAAATATTGCTTTAGTGTGTAACACCATTTGTTTAAAAGGTAAGCATAACCTTCAGTTGTATTTCAATGAAATCATTTTTAAAGATTATATTTTTATTTTATTTTTTAACACAGGAAGCAACATGATTGAATGAGAATCAGATGCAATCGGCCGTTCGAGGAAGTCAAGTGCTCGAAAGAGCTGAGGAGTATTTCGAATATTAAAATCCAGAAATTAAAATCGATTGGATATTCTGAAGCATCAGGATTGAATACTGGTTTTCGCATTTGCGCGTCCTGCCGTCTTCGTGTTGATAAACAAGCTCTTTTCATCTCAAACGAGGAACAGCATGTTGCCGGAAGCTCCAAGATGCCAACTACAGTGATAGTACCTGTCGTACCGAGCTATGAAAGCCTTTCAACTGTACCACCAATGACATCAGTTACTTCAGTTCAATCGTACCAAGAATTCACTCAACCAGTCAACTTCGAGATATTCAACCGAGGCATTGCAGGAATCCAGGTATCACCGATAGACGTGGGAAAACTCAACTACATCCACTACCCCGAAAAGAAGCACCGTGAAATCAACGAAGGTATTAGAAAAAATCTTTTCAACTTCGAGCCTGAGGCTGACGAAGTGAATGAACTCTAAGAAGTTTTAGAAAACATGAAGGAAAAGTTTTCCAATGCATCCACTGCAAGAAGTGAAAAATTATTAATTTTATCGTTATTGCCTTATTCATGATCAACACAAAAAGTTATGGATCAATTGAATGCTAGTAGATATATTGCAATAGAGACTAAGTTGATAAAGGAAGGTCATTCGTCAAAAATCGCAAAATATGGCACAGCCTTAAGTGATGAAACAAAATTGGCAGTCATAATTTTTTTTGAAGATGATGATATAATATAAAGATTATGTGTATGTGCAGAAAGAAGGAAAACGACAAGCCATTCAAAAAAGATTACTAATGATGACTTTGAGAGAAGCTTATAAACTATTCAATGAAATTCACTGCAATGTAAAAATTGGATTCTCTTCATTTGCAAAACTCCACCCTAAGCAATGTAACCAGCTCTGGAACCCACAATGTTTTCGTGTACACTAAGCATGAAAACATCAATCTAATTTTACACAGTTTGTAAAAACTTAACCATTTAAATGATGTAAAAACGTTCACTGACAGCCTACTTTGTGAAAACAAGACAACATATTGCTATCTACGGTGTTATGAAGATTGTCCAGACTCTTCCGCATTAGAAAACATTTTATTAAAACAATTAGAGGAAAAATGCATTGATCAGCTTTCATTTGAACAGTGGGTTACCACGGATAGATGTGATTTAGAAACTATTGTAAAGCCTGCAGATGAGTTTGTTTCATTTTTCTGCTTGAAATTGACAAGTTTGATACCACATGATTTCATAAAAACACAGCAATCTAATTTTTTGAAAAGTACACGAAATAATTTGCAAGAAGGTGAATTTTTAGTTACTTGCGATTTTTCCGAAAACTACAACTTTGTGTTACAGGATGAAGTTCAGTCTCATCACTGGAATGTCCAACAAGCTACCATTCATCCATTTGTTATTTATTTTAGAGAAAATATGCAAGTTAAACATTTAAGTTTTATTATAATTTCTGAAGAGTTAAGGCATGACTCAGTGGCTGTTAACTTATTTATTTCTAAAATGATAAGTTTTTTACGCATTAACGAAAGTAATAATATCAACAAGATTTATTTTATGTCCGATGGAGCCGCGTCACAGTACAAGAACCGGAAAAATTTTGCTAGCCTTTGTAAATTTAAATCAAAGTATGGAATTGAAACCGAATGGCATTTCTTTGCAACATCACATGGGAAAGGTCCTTGTGACGCTATTGGAGGTACAATAAAACGCATGGCTACTAGAGCAAGTTTGGCCAAAGAACGTGAACATCCAATAAAAAATGCAAGAGAGCCTTATAATTGGGCAAATAATCGAAAAGAAGAAGAATTAACAAAATTATCATTAAGTTTTGCCACAACAGAGGAATACGAGCAATATAATAATGCAAAAATAATTCAAGGAACTCAAAAGTTTCATTCTTTCATTCCTGTTTCAGAAAATAAAATTAAAGCCAAACGTTACTCAAACTGTAATGATGCCAAAATATTCGATGTATTTAAGAAGTGATGTAAATAAAAATAGAAGTACATAGTAGGTAAGTGTATTACAATGAAAATAAATTATGTATCATCTGTCCATAAGGTTTCCGAACAAAAAATAGTAAAAATGAGCAGGAAAATAAATAAAAATAGAAGTACATAGTAAGTGTATTACAATGAAAATAAATTATGTATAATCTGTCCATAAGGTTTCCGAATAAAAAATAGTAAAAATGAGCAGGAAAATGGATATCCACAAAAGTTTTTTATTGAAAATAAAAAAATAGTCGGGATTCGCTGTTACAAATTGTAATAGCGAACCCCGACTACTTTTCCAATAGGGCCTGTGTAGAAAAGCGCTTAAAAAATTAACATTTTAATACATTGCAAAAACGGCTTGCTTGATTGCTATGGTGTCTTGGGGAAAGTTGTGCAAAATAAAAATGCAATTCTTGAAAAAATATACACGGTTAAAAAAACATGTGTTTAATAAAAATGTAAAAATCGAGAAATTTTCAAAAAACCATAACTTTTTTGTTTTTGAGTTTACCATTACCAAACTTTGCCACTTAGTAGCAAACTGTGGTATACCATTCCCTATTGCAGTAAAATACAAATTAACAAATATGATACTCCATTCCCTGACATAACTAAACAACCAAAACAGTAAATATTCATTCACCCCGGACAGCAAAGGCAACGCCCGGGTAAAAAGAATGCAATTATGCAATTCTAAACGAGCCATATGTGTAGCCACTCGATACTGGACTTTCAGCGCGCTCTCGTCTCTCTCCACCCTACCGGTGTGGTCCGAGGTCGTTCGCGCAGCAGGAAAGGTTTCGGATGACAACGCCAAGCGCTTAAGTAAAGTACATGTAAACTTACCGATTATGCTAGGATGAGCAATTTTGGACAAATTATATGTCACTCCAGTCGTCTCACTCTAAACCATAGATATCTTACTCTACCACACATAAACCAATGTAACCAAATTTGTATAAAAGGATAAGCATGTTCAATAAACAGTAATTCATATTTTGAGCTCGACCCGAATGGGACTACCCATCTCGGCATTTCGACATTCTCAATAAATCAAGTGTATTCTCTGCGACCCGGCTGGAAATCTCCAGCCAGGCATTTCGCACGTAAGAGAAAGTCCATGTTCCATGCTAAGTTGTGCGCGCGTTGGTACTCGTTAATTAAAACCGTCAAAAGAACGGTAAATGGCGACCGTTAAATGTGAAATAACTGCAATCTTCGGATAGAACCTGATTAAAGTTAGTAATGATAGCGGACGAAAAAGTGACATCGTGAAGTGAAAAGTGACTGAGCTACGGCAAATGGAAGATTCGTGAACGATTTTTCCCTCCATGGTGGTGTGAAAATATTATAATGCCACACAAAGAACAATTAACATACGAATAAAAGGATTAAGCGAATGACGATAGTGAAAATCATTAATCATGGAAGAACAGTGGCATGAACAATTACGCAGAATAAAAGAACGAGTGCAGGTGAAAAGGCAAAATAAACATTCAGTGAAAAGTGTAGAGTGCACACAATACTGTGTGTTTATGAATTTTAAATTACATGAAATTTATCATGAATTAAGGGTGAAATACGCTTAAAGGTGGAAAAATGGCCACGGTGAACAACTTAAAATTGACGTTGAAAACTTTAAAAACCGCGAAAAATAACAATAAAACAGCTACAGTTAACAATTTGAAGCCAGCGAAGAGGCTCATAAATGTGCTTAAAGAAATCAATGCCATAAAAGTGATCAAAGAAGACAATGAAGTTATCACCATCATGATAAGCAGAGAAACGGTGGAAATTAGTGAAATACCTGGCATCGTGTCAGCTAAGAAGAATGATATACTAAAATGGGCTTCTTTACTTTTGCCCACAGTGACCGGTAGTTTGATCATGGTAACAAGAATGGGAATACAAACCCACCACTCGGCACTAAAAAGCAATATAGGTGGACAGATTGTTGGCCTTGTGTACTAACACCTAAAAATAATAAACCATATTTAGTAAAATATCGTAATAGTAAAGAAATAAGTGATACAAAAATGGGTAACGAACAGACAACACCGAAGCCGCCGACAGTGCATGAAGACGTTGTGCGCATTATTAACGCGAACGTGCAACAAACAGCTCACGTTCAAAAAACAGCAAGTGCAATAACAGTTCTCGCATACGTAGGTGTTATTTTCTTAATCGCTGCTCTGTTATACGCAGCTCATCGTATAATAACTAAATACGAACGGATGAGAACAGCGGAGCTGATAAGAAGGAACACAGTACTAAATTCAGTAGTGAGCACGACCGTTTAAGCTGCAACCAGTGAAGTTTGAAATGGTAAAAGTCATCAAGAGTTTCTACAGAGGAGAAATAATACGATTGATCCATCAAGCATCAACAGCAATTCCGAGAGACAACGAAGACGACGAAAGCAACCATACTGCCTGCCTGGTGAAAAAGGTAATGCCTTATGAAATTACTAAATAGTTTTTATTTGAAACATTAGAAAAAAAACAACTCATAAAAAGTTATTATTATACAAAAAGAGAGAATTTACACAATGATGAAACCATTTTTCATAAATAATTACACCAAAAATTATATCAGAGTTATGCTCTATACACACTAAAAATATTATATATTCATGTCGAAACAACTATAAGAACTAGCTGAAATAATAACCAAAGAATACACCAATTTATATAAAAATAAAAATAGAGCAAGATCTTTGGATAATATTCTCATAAAAACAAAAACACTAGATGAATCTATAAAAAAATATAAAGAAATTCTGAGGAACCTAGAATTTAGACTCAGTACACAGAATTGGAATATCGAATGTGAAACTTACGAGATTGTAAAAATAAAATATAAAGCAGCAATTAATATTCTGGAAAATTCAATTATCCTGGAGCCAAAAAGGCCTATAATTGAGTTTAGAACTCTCGCAAAAACAACAATACTTTGCAAACGACTTTCTTCATCAATTATTACAAAAATGCCTAAGGTTGATATAAAACTTGGCACAGCACTGGTGCAAGCCTATGATGGCAAACCAGAAAATTTGAACACATTCTTGGATGCTGTAGCACTCTTCAAGGATAATGTGGAAGGAGAATTTGATGGAGCAACTCCAGCACAAAAGGCAGCTGCCAATACTACAATGTTTAAATTTATTAAGACACGGCTGACGGGAATAGCCCGCCAAGCCATTACAGGAGCGCAAAATCTAGAGGAAATATTGGAAAAATTGAAAACAAATTGTTCCTCTAAAATAAATTCTGGCAACTTAGAGTCTAAGCTTAAAGCTTTAAAGCAGAAAAACTCAAATTTAGACGAATTTTGCAACGAAGTAGAACAATTGACTCTACGACTTGCAACAACCTACATAGAAGAAACTATACCAGTTGATAAAGCTAATCAAATGGCAACTAAAACTGGCGTTGATACTCTAATTAATGGTATCAATAATAACGATACAAAAATTATTCTTCGAGCTGGAAAGTTCGACAAGATAACTGATGCTACACAAAAGGTTCAAGAATGTAACCAAGATAGAACTACGAACAACTTACAAGCACAAATATTTATGACCAGAAAAAATTATCGTGGTCGTGGAAAATTTAATGGCGTGCGTGAACACTATAACCAGCACATAAGGAAAGATTGGAGAAACAACCAATCTCAAGGATATCAAAACTTCAACTACAGACAACAGAATAGATTTCAAGATCAGAGAGGATCAGGAAATCGAAGAGGAGGGTATGGAACACCCAGACCTTCCAACCCTCAACAAAGACAAGCGTCATACTACGCTCAAAGTAACCCACAGACAATACAACCAATCCAACAATTTCAACCACAACAACAACAAACAGTACAACCAATCCAACAATTTCAACCACAACAAACAGTACAACCACAACGAGTTAATCAAAATTTTTTAGGTTAAAGCCATGGACCGCATTTACGATAAATGCGTCCATATCCAATTTTGTAAACTTGGATGTAGATCTGTCGGACTCAAAAAGTACTTTTATAGTAGACACAGGGTCAGACATATCTATTATCAAAATAAATAAAGTAAAGGGCTCACAATTGTATTACCCTAATGAAAAATGCATTATTACAGGAATCGGGCACGAGGGAATACACTCCCAAGGCACCACAATAACAAATATTAACATTGAAAATATAGCAATAGAACACAAATTTCACATAGTAGATTACGATTTCCCAATTCCCACAGATGGAATATTGGGAAGAGATTTCTTTACAAAATTTAAATGCAAAATTGATTACGAACCATGGTTACTAACGTTTGTAGTAAACCAAAATGAAATTTCAATACCCATAGAAGACAACTTTCAACAAACTTTATTTTTACCAGCTAGACACGAGGTAACTCGTTATGTACCATACTTAACATTAAACGAAGATATGGTGGTGCAATCTCCAGAGATCCAACCAGGAATCTTTTGTGGGAACACCATCATATCAGCAAATCAACCAATTTTGAAATTTATTAACACGACAACAAGCATGTTTATCTGGCATATTCGGAATTTAAACCGAAAATGGAACCACTTCAAAACTTTCAAGTTTTTTCTCCAAAAGGTAACCACAAGACTAATATAGAAAGAAGGAAAAAAAAATAAAACAAATAGATACGAAAAATATGTCACCTCATGCACGCAAAGAACTTGAAAACTTAATCATAAAATTTAAAGATATTTTTAACCTAGAAAATGAAAAATTGACCACTAATAACTTTTATACACAAAATATTTCCCTAAACGACAACGTTCCAGTATACATACCCAACTACAAGACGATCCATTCCCAAGGAGAAGAAATTGAAAGACAAATTAAAAAAATGATACACGAGGAAATTATTGAACCTTCAGTATCATCATATAACTCACCGATATTACTCGTTCCGAAAAAATCAAATAATTCAGAGACGAAATGGCGTTTAGTCGTTGATTTTAGACAACTAAACAAAAAAATAATGCCCGATAAATTTCCGCTACCTAGAATCGAGAGCATACTTGATCAACTAGGTAGGGCTAAATATTTTACCACATTAGATTTGATGTCTGGTTTTCATCAAATTCCGTTAGATGAAAATTCCAGAAAATACACAGCATTTTCAACCAACTCAGGTCACTATCATTTCAAAAGACTACCGTTTGGGCTAAATATCAGTCCAAATAGTTTCCAGAGAATGATGGCGATCGCAATGTCAGGCCTAACACCTGAAAAAGCTTTTATTTACATGGACGACATAGTTGTTATTGGATGTTCATTGAAACATCATTTGAACAATTTAACTTCAGTATTTGAACGATTAAGAAAATTTAACTTGAAATTAAACATTACAAAATGCAAATTCCTTAGAACAGAAGTAACTTACCTAGGACATAAAATTACAGATAAAGGTATTTTACCCGATGAATCCAAATATGAAACTACAAAAAATTACCCTATACCGAAAAACGCGGACGACGTGCGTAGATTCGTTGCTTTCTGCAACTACTACCGCAAGTTCGTAGAAAATTTCGCTAGCATTGCATACCCATTAAACCAACTCCTTAAGAAAAACGCAACTTTCCAATGGACAGACAAATGTCAATACGCATTTGATCTGTTGAGAAGACACTTAATGTCACCAAGATTACTACAATACCCGGACTTTACGAAAACATTTATACTGACAACAGACGCATCTGACATAGGATGTGGAGCTGTTTTGTCACAAGTAACAGAAGCAGGAGACCAACCAATAGCATTCGCGAGTAAAACATTTACTCCAGCTGAAAAAAACAAACCAGTAATATTAAAGGAATTAACAGCCATACATTGGGCCATAAATTATTTTGAAGCCTATTTGTATGGTAGACGTTTTACAGTAAGAACAGATCACAGACCACTTGTCTATCTGTTTAATATTAAAAACCCTACATCTAAGCTAACCAGAATGCGAATCGATCTAGAAGGATTCGACTTCAACGTTGTATATATCAAAGGTAAAGAAAATGTAGCAGCAGACGCATTATCGCGTATAGTTACTACATCAGAAGAATTAAAGAAATCTAATATATTAATAATCAATACTAGGGCAATGACCCGTAGAAACGCGCAAATAAGAAATACAAAAGAAAATAATATTACAATTGCAAATGAAGAGACTGATCCACTCTCAGTATATGAAACAGAATGTCCTACGGAAACTAAGAATATGATAAAACTGTCGACAGCCGTAGAGAACAATAATTGGAAATTTAAGATGTTAAAGAAAAATACACTTGTCGCACTAGTGCATCAAGATGTAAGAAATGGAAGTCAAGCTTTAGAGTTTGCTCTTCTAGAAATCGAAAAATATGCAAAAAGAAATAATACAAAGAAAGTAGCGCTTTCTGCAGCAGATTTTATATTCCAATTGGTACCAATGAACTATTTTAAAATGATTGCAAATAAAGTATTAAACTATTTGCAAATAATTATTTATAATGAACCAACATTCATTAATAACACGAAAGACATACAAACCATTTTACACAACCATCATAATACACCAACAGGTGGACACGTAGGACAACATCGCTTGTATCTACGTCTCCAAGAAAAATACAAATGGCATGATATGAAAGGATCTATTGCTCAATTCGTTAAGGCCTGCGAACTGTGCAGAAGAAACAAAATTATCAAACATATTAAAGAACCAATGACAATTACAACTACACCATCAAAACCTTTCGAAATTATTTCCATAGACACGGTAGGACCACTACCTAGAACCATAAATAACAATCGCTACTGTATAACTATTCAGTGTGATTTAACAAAATATATAGTAATTATTCCAATACCGAACAAAGAAGCAAATACTATAGCAAAAGCTTTAGTCGAACATTATATCTTGACTTATGGATACTTTACAGAAATTAGATCTGACCAAGGAACAGAGTATAAAAACGAGATCCTTGCACAGATCTGCAAATTATTACAAATTAGGCAAACATTCTCAACACCCTATCACCCCGAATCAATCGGAGCATTAGAGAGAAATCACAGGTGTCTCAATGAGTACCTGCGATCCTTCACTAATGAACACCAATCAGATTGGGATGAATGGATAAAATATTACGAATTTTCATTCAACACAACGCCACACACAGAACATAACTTTACACCATTTGAACTCATCTTTGGAAGAAAAGCTAATACACCACAAGATTGTATACAGAACAAGAATGAACCAATATATAATTTCGAATCATACAAAAAAGAACTTCAATATAAGCTACAACAAACACATGAAATAGCAAAACAAAAATTATTAGAGCAGAAAAACAAAAGGAAAACACTATTCGATGATCAAGTAAATCCAATTAACACTGTTATAAATGATATTGTATATTTGAAAAACGAAAATAGTTATGTCAATAAACGAACCCAATTGTGAAATAAAAAATGTTAACACCGGAAATGTAATAAGTGTTCACAAAAATAGACTTATAAAAAAATAATATAATATTAAGAAAAGTTCCACCGAGTCTAACCTCTAAAAAAAAAAGAATGAAAATCAAAAAATAGTAAACAAAAGAGGTAGGTGAATGTTCCCAGCTTCACGCTGAGGAGTGCAAAATTCCGTTAGAACTAGTAATTAATCACTATACATAAAAAACACACATATTAAAACTGTCAACAAATACAACCAAATGTTAATAATTTCAAAAATTTGTAAGAGACATCTGGAGAACGACAATTCCTTTTATCTTTCAAATAATTTCATTCCATTACATTATTTTCATTAAGGGGGGTGGTGTGGTATACCATTCCCTATTGCAGTAAAATACAAATTAACAAATATGATACTCCATTCCCTGACATAACTAAACAACCAAAACAGTAAATATTCATTCACCCCGGACAGCAAAGGCAACGCCCGGGTAAAAAGAATGCAATTATGCAATTCTAAACGAGCCATATGTGTAGCCACTCGATACTGGACTTTCAGCGCGCTCTCGTCTCTCTCCACCCTACCGGTGTGGTCCGAGGTCGTTCGCGCAGCAGGAAAGGTTTCGGATGACAACGCCAAGCGCTTAAGTAAAGTACATGTAAACTTACCGATTATGCTAGGATGAGCAATTTTGGACAAATTATATGTCACTCCAGTCGTCTCACTCTAAATCATAGATATCTTACTCTACCACACATAAACCAATGTAACCAAATTTGTATAAAAGGATAAGCATGTTCAATAAACAGTAATTCAGATTTTGAGCTCGACCCGAATGGGACTACCCATCTCGGCATTTCGACATTCTCAATAAATCAAGTGTATTCTCTGCGACCCGGCTGGAAATCTCCAGCCAGGCATTTCGCACGTAAGAGAAAGTCCATGTTCCATGCTAAGTTGTGCGCGCGTTGGTACTCGTTAATTAAAACCGTCAAAAGAACGGTAAAAAACATTATGAGCTTCAATGAGGCTTAAAACAAAAATTTTGCACTTGTTGAAAAATTAATTTATTTAATAATAAATATAATTTTTTTTTCATTGATACAAACGAAATTTTTTACAGTGTATATTTTTTTACACAATTTCCAAAATATTATCTACAACTTTGCCGAAGACACCAAATCAATCGAACAAAGCGTTTCGGCAATATATATTTTTAAACTCACTAGTAGTCGTAATTCAATATGAAAAACTGAGAGCACAAAATGGCGCCTTTACTAAAAAGGAACAACTGTGCAAAGTTTCAGCGTAATTGGAAATGATCGGTCAGGATCGATTTGCGAACCTTCGTGGAATGCCTCAAATGCATTACACCGAGTACACTGAAGCCCACCGTGAAGTGATTGCCAGAACTCCACCGGCAAAAATGGAAGAGCAAGATGACAAACTAGACGAATTCGACGTTCTGCACACGGAAGCGCTCGATCGCCTAGAGCGTCTGATGGAGTATTTTGCCAAGCCTGCTCCTGTGGTTGCTATTCCTAGTGGAGCAGCCCAAGTAGTCGTGCAGCATCATCCCCTCAAAGCACCGATACCTTCTTTCGATGGTCGTGTGGAGAATTGGCCCAAACTCAAAGCCATGTTTGAGGATTTGGTCGTGAAAAGTGGTGATTTCGATGCCGTCAAGCTGCATTACCTTGACAAATCTTTGGTGGGTGACGCAGCTGGTCTCATAAATGCCAAGATGATTCAAGACAACAATTTCCATCAAGTATGGAGACAGTTGAGAGAACAGTTCGAAAACAAGCGTGTCATAGTGGACACTCACGTCGATGGATTGATCCAGTTGAAACCGATGATGAAGAGCATTTTCAAGGATCTGTTGGAGTTAACGAAATCATGTGAGCGTCACGTCGCAGGACTGGAGTACCAGGGTCTGGCAGTAGACGAACTATCCGGGGTCATCATTACGAAACTATTAACCTCCCGTTTGGACGATCACACCCTACAGCTGTCGGAACGTAAGCAAAAACATGGTGAGTTACCCAAGTACGAGGATACGTTGGTGTTCTTAAAAGGTGAGTGCCAAATTCTTGAGCGTTTCCAACATTCTCGTCATCCTGTTGTGGCGAAAGAGCCTCAGTTCAAACATTCCAATGCAAAACCTGTGTATCAGACGGCACACACTGTCACATCCTCTAATTCTGCGAGTCAATGTAAATTTTATCATGAAAACCACCGCCATTTTGAGTGTCCCATTTTTACCAAATTGCCTATCCCAGAGCGCATAAACAAGGTGAAGCAATTGAGAATTTGTTTCAACTGCCTCCGACTTGGCCACTGTGCCAAGGATTGAAGAATCCCTCACGAAAACCCTTGAGACCGAAACCCTCCCTAAGAAGGACTCTTCCAAGGACGCTATTCCCAAAATCGTTCCGTCAACAAGTGCCAACACATCCTGTTCCTGCAACCATTCTCAAACCGCGAAGACCGAGATGCTGCTAACTGCTATCGTGAATCTTGAGAGTGCTGATGGTCAGTTAGTTTCTTACCGGGCATTGATGGATAGTGGCTCCCAAGTATGTTTTTTGTCCGAGACGATCGCCAACCGTTTGAAGAGCCAGTGAACGTGCCAGTTACCGGAATAGGCGGAGCAAAGATCTACGTAAGAGAGAAACTGACAGTGACGATCCAGTCCAGGTGTTCCAATTTCTCCACTGATATGGAATGCCTTGTGGTACCAAGGGAAACCGGTACCATCCCTTCCGTTAAAATAGATGTTTCATCGTGGCCAATTCCTGCCAGAGTTCAATTGGCAGATCCTACATTCCACGTGCCTGATAAAATCGACATGCTAATCGGCGCTTCAAAATTTTCACGTTGCTGAAGTCTGGTCAGATTCACCTAGCCGATGGTCTTCCTGAGCTCCATGAAACCCATCTCGGTTGGGTCTTCGCTGGAGAAATCAACAACGATGCTGCTGATACCGTAGTAGCCCGCCCTATTTCGCTTGATTCCCTAAGTGAGACGATAAGTCGGTTCTGGGAAGTTGAGGATATTTCACATTCAGTGATGGAGGAAACAGAGTTAAATATGTGGGAGGAGATTTTCCGTTCAACACATCGTCGGACGTCAACTGGGCGTTACATGGTTTCACTCCCCTTCCGAAAAGATATTGCATTGCTTGAGGACAAGAGATCCGTTGCACTTCGTCGTTTCCTAATGCTCGAGAGACGGTTCAAGACGGATCCCACCCTGAAGAAACTGTACTCTGAGTTTATTGCTGAGTGCGAAGCATTGGGTCATTGCCATGAAGTCGATAAAGCAAACGATGTTCCTTCTCAAGGCTTACGGCCAACTAGTTCGACGACGAAGCTAAGAGTGGTGTTCGACGCTTCGGCCAAGCCTAGTCCGTCAGCCAAGTCTCTAAACGAGCTACTTCAAGTCGGAGGCGTTGTTCAGAGTGATTTGTTAAGCATTATTCTTCGTTTTCACATACCGTCGTAGTATTCACCGCTGATATAGCAAAAATGTATCGGAAGATATTGATTGCTTTGGGCCATACTCAATTCCAACGGATTTTTTGGCGGATGTAACCCAACCAACGACTACGAGTTCTGGAGCTGCTAACCGTAACGTACGGAACAGCTTCAGCGCCTTTCCTTGCCACCAGATGCCTGGTTCAGTTGTGCAACGACGAAGGTAACCGATTTCCTCTTGCGTCCAAGATTCTCATTGAAGACTGTTATGTCGATGACATCCTCTCTGAAGCTGACAGTGTAGAAGAAGCTGTAGAAGCGCAGCGCCAGCTGCAAGAATTACTCCAACTTGGTGGTTTTCCTATCCACAAGTGGAGCTCAAACTGTCCGGAATTACTGAATCAAATACCTGAGGAAAATCGAGAGAAGTTAGTGCGCTTGGATTATACTACCACCAGCGAAGTAATCAAGACCTTGGGGCTAACCTGGTTAACCTGGCTAACCTGTTCGTAACGTAGATCCCAGCCGAAGTGCCTGAAACATACACCAAGCGAAAGGTATTTTCGGAGGTTGGGAGGCTATTTGATCCATTGGGTTTAGTCTCTCCCGTCGTTGTGGTAGCAAAGATCTTTATGCAGGAATTGTGGACCGCTGGTTTTTCTTGGGACGAAAATCTTGAAGGAGAACTTCTGCTTTCTTGGTTGAAGTTTCGCGATGCTCTGCCGCAAATGTGTGAGATGAAAATTCCTCGACGTGTCATTCTTTCAAACACCGTTGCTATGGAAATCCACTCTCTGATGCCTCGATTTCTGTGTACGGTGCAATTGTGTATGTGAGGAATGTTTTTCTTGATGGCAGAGCCAAGTTGCGACTCTTGTGTAGCAAATCAAAGGTCGCCCCAATAGCTGAATTGAGTATTCCTCGGAAGGAGTTGTTAGCGGCCCGACTGTTGTCCCGATTGGTTGTGAAGGTGATTGATTCGATGAAGATGAAATTTGACGATGTTACTCTCTGGTCTGACAGCCAGATAGTACTGGCTTGGCTACGCAAGCCATTAAGCTCACTCCAAGTATTTGCACGGAACCGAGTTGCTGAGATCATCACTGAATCCAAAGGCTACACCTGGAAATATGTCCCTACCAAGGAGAACACAGCGGATATTGTGTCAAGAGGATCGCTGCCCAAAGTCTTGATATCCAATGAATTGTGGTGGAAGGGTCCCCTTTTTCTACCATCCGCAAACTACGAAACTGAACAACCAAATCAGCTATCAGATGAAAAAATGCCGGAATTGAAATTGACAACCTTCGTTTCTGCAACCGCATACAATGGTGATAATCTTCCCGTTTTTGCCAAGTTCAGCTCCTTTCGGAAGCATATGTACGGTGTTTCATCTCAAACTGTAAAATCAAGGACTCGAGTCTTCGTAACTTGAAGTGTCACCTCACAGTCATGCTTGGCATGCACAGTTGTACACACCAACTGCTCATTTGTTAATAACTTTTCACTCAGTTGTTGAAATTTGTTTTTATTTAAAGCAACTGATATATTAGGATCATAGTTTACAATAGATATGCAAAGAGTAGGTAAATCGTAACATTTGAATCAACACCAATGAATTTTACACTCAAAGTCCGAGATGTGTAGTGAGCATTTCTCACTTCATTTTTGCAACGCAAAAACAAATACAATTTATTATTAGAATTAAAATCTACTTTTGTTTACGTATCTATAACAAACCTAAACTCTATTCTATCTACTGCTTCAAACAGAACTATGTTTCGTTAACTGTGTGCAAAGTTATTAGCAAATGAGCAGTTCGTAACCACAACTGTGTATGCCAAGCATGCTCACAGTTCCTGAATTACGAGGATCGATGGATGTAATCATCAAAGAAGTTCAACATGACATTTTGGGAGACGAAATAAGCCGTATCGAGAACAAGGAGCCATGTAAAAGAATTGCTTCTCTGAATCCTTTAAATATCCTTCTACACCTGAAGTTATTTGAAAGCGTAAAGTGAATATACACAGCAAAAAAATAATTTTGATATCACATCAAAGTGGATGCACTACAATCATGTCGAAAATTTCATGTAATTTTTATGACCACATAAATAAACAAATGCAGTAAAAGCAGCGTAATGTCAGTTCATGCATTGTATTAATGATAATTTTGTCCTTTTTAGCAAGTAATATTACACCATATTTTCGACATGATTGTAGTGCATCCACTTTGACGTGATATCAAAATTATTTTTTTGCTGTGTAGAAAAAAAGACTAGCTTTTTCTAAGGCCTTAAGGTTCTTAATTAGACTTGAAGTGAACTAAATTAAAATCATTAGAAATCCCATTGCGCAAATCGCCGTAAGAAGAGTACGTTTCCATGTTTGTTCCAAGTGGCTCTGATACTACTATCAAATATTACAACCTCGACCCCTTGGGAGCGTTTGTTTTCGAAAACACGGATAATTTTGAACAAAGTAGCCTCGAAAAGTGGACAGAATATTTTTGCTACGATGTTTTTGATTTACCAAATGCATTATGATGTTGGAAGGAAATGAAATATGTCTAATGTATTTTCTATTGAATATTATATATAGGATCGATACTCAACATCCGATATCGAAATGATATCGATATTTTCAGAGGCCGATATCTTTTTTTTTTTCTTTCCTTTTTTAACGTCGGTCTCTGTTCCGCAATCTAGTGCCAATCACCGACGGACATCGATTGCCATCCATTGACGACAATCGAATGTGCAGGAAGGCAGCTTCCACACCTGCATAGGATATCGCAACCATTCACAACACACATGGGCCGGGACCAACGGCTTTACCTCCCTTCCGAAGGAAGACGTGACCAGAGATTTTTATGCCTCAGAAAAATCCCACCAACCTCGGCTGGGATTGAACCCAGACCCATTGGGGTGTTAGAAAGCAGTCACGCTTACCACTACACCACCGGCGCCGGCTAGAGGCCGATATCGATATTATCGAAAAATACGACCTCGCCACAACAGAGCTTGTGAGCGTATGCAAAAAGTTTACAAAGTTACGTTCGTACGATAGGTTTCTGAATTCCAATCTTATCATTAGAGTGAACTTATGTTTTGTGCTTTAGTTATAGACTGTCACTGACGGTACACTGTCCATAATCGCAAATCAGTCCCATATGGAAAAAGAAACAAAAATCCATTGGCAAAAATACTATGTTGATGGTTTAAATTAAAAACTCCCACCAATAATTTTTGCAGAAACGAAATTCATTTAATTTTATTATTTTTTTTCTATCAAAACTACTATGCCGTTTGAGTAAGCATAGTAGTTTTGACAGAATGGTAGTAAATTTGAATATTTATAGTCAACTATACTGAAATCATGGTTAACTGTATTAAGCGTAGTTATACTGAAAATAAGTGTTTTCTGCAAAATAGTATTCCGAACTATGGTATTTGTTTCAGTGAAGCGTTGAACAAAATTAAGTTGAAGCTACAAAGTGCAATTGCATGCAAATATTTTAATAATCAGAGTGAATTTATTGGTAATTTTTTCAAGTTAAAATCAGCTGAAATGAATGTTTTGTTATATTAGCAAACATATGGTAATTCAAAAAGCAGCACTGTAACCTTATCCTCTGGACGATTGCATTTCAAGATGGGGCTGATATGCGATAATTTTTTTATGGGGCAAACTGGCATGATGTTGTTTTCACATTTTTCATGATCAAAGTCCGTAGTTTTATCACATAATATGAAAGTAGATGCCAATTGATAGTCGATACCGTTGTTATCTCAGCATTAACGAGAATCCATATGGGACTGATATGCGTTTATAGGCAGTATATACTTACATTTTATTACGTTAATTTTCCTTTCAATTCTACTATTATTGTATCACTATCATTATCCACTTTCACAATTAATTTTTTTCATTTTAACTATCACCATTTACTACTTGCAAACTTTTTCAGTGTCTAGTCATAGAGTTCAGTAACTATGACTACACACTAGAGTGTTTCAAAATAGGTCAAATCTGGGATTTCAAACGCTACCCTCTGGAATGGTAGTTTTGGGGGTCAGAAACATCCTGCCAAAATTTGAAGTGATTTGGTTCACGGGAACCCCTCGCTCAAACGGCTTGAAGTTTGTATGGGGAAAATTGACAAAATGTATGGGGGAGCGAGCCACTTTCACATTCGCGGCTCTAGGTGGCGCTGTAGTGAGTAGATTTTCTTCGTGAACAAAATGTAGCACCTTTGGAGTATTGGGAACATCTTGGCTGAAGACCGGATGTGAATCCGAGTTACCCCCGAAAAGTTATTAGCGTTTCAAACGAACACCACCTGCTTTACTTCTGGGGAGGGCCTAACGCGCTTGTGCAGTTTTTTATTTTTACGAACAGGTATACGAATAGCAATGTTTGCATAGGTATAACTTTTTTGTTTAACCATGAAGTTGGTTGAAATTTTCACAGTGAGTAGAAAAATGTTCGAAATTATGGTCTACTAAAAATTGGAACAGATTGGCCAAGTGGTTCCGGTTTTATTCCGGGTTTCCGAGAGGCCATCGGGGGGAGAAAAGGTACCAGTCGTCTAGAACAAGGTGGTGCTGAAAATCCACAGCAACAGGCATCTATGGGTAGTGCTGATTAATATTTTAACAAAATCAACCCATAACCTGGTTCTATATACTGAGCGTCCACCGGAAGGCCTTCCGATGACCCGGATCAACCTTAATCTGGATTATTATGTATTTTTTTTATCAAAGTAGGCCTTGATTATTCTCTGCAACTATATGAAATGTAGTAAATTAATGATTTTAGATATATAAGCGTTTCAATGGCTCCAAGTGGTCACCAGATGATCCGCCGGAAGATCCGAAACATCCTTAAAATTTAGTGCTACATAAATTCGATCAAAGTAGGCCTTGATTTTTCCCTGCAACAATGAGAAATGTTGTAAAATGGTGATTTTTGATATGTTAGCTGTTCAATGGCTCCGAGTTATCACCAGATGGTCCGCTAGTAGATACGGAACATCCCTAAAATTGATTGCTGTGTAAATTTGATCAAAGTAGACCTTGATTTTCCTCCGCAATTATATGGAGTATAGTAAAATGGTGCTGGTCGTTCGATCCAAGTGGTCACCAGATGACCCACCGGAAGATCCGAAAGATCCGTAAAATTTATTGCTGCGCAAATTTGATCAAAGTAGGCCGTGATTTTGCTCTGCAACAATGTGAAATGTAGTAGAATGCTGATTTTTGATATGTTAGCTGTTCAATGGCTAAGCAGCAATAAATTTTACGGATGTTCCGTATTTTCTGGACCAGCTGGTGATAACTCGAAGCCAATGATCAGCGAATATATAAAAAAATCACCATTTTACTACATTCCATTTAGTTGTAGGGAACAAGCAAGGCCCGCTTTGATAAAATTTACACATAAATCAATTTTACGGATGTTCCGGATCTTCTCACGGACCATCTGGTGAATACTCAGAGCCATTGAACGGCTAATGTATCTAAAATCACAATTTTACTACACTCCACATAGTTGCAGAGTAACATCAAGGCCTACTTTGATCAAATTTACACAGCAATAAATTTATCAGATTTTCCGGATCTTCCAGCGGTTATGTCGTGACCACTCGGAACAATTGAACAGCTAATATAACAAAAATCACCATTTTACTACATTTCACGTAGTTGCAGAGCAAAATCAAGGCCTACATTAATCAAATTTACGCAGCAATACATTTTACGGATGTTCCGGATCTTGCGGCGAGCCACTTGCCAAGTGAACAGCTAATATATAAAAAAATCATAATTTTACTACATTATATACAGTTGCAATGAAAAATCAAGACCTACTTTGATGAAATTTACTTAGCAACCAATTTTACGGATGTTCCAGATCTTTCGGTGGGTCATCTGGTGACCATTTGGAGCCAATGACCAGCTAATATTTCAGAAATCACCATTTTACTGTATTCCTTATAATTGCGGAGGAAAATCAAGGCCTACTTTGATCAAATTTACACAGCAATCAATTTTACGGATGTTCCGTATCTACCAGCGGACCATCTGGTGATAACTCGGAGCCATTGAACAGCTAACATATCAAAAATCAGCATTCTACTACATTTCACATTGTTGCAGAGCAAAATCAAGGCCTACTTTGATCAAATTTGCGCAGCAATAAATTTTACGGATGTTTCGGATCTTCCGGTGGGTCATCTGGAGACCCCTTGGATCCAACGACCAGCACCATTTTACTATACTCCATATAATTGCGGAGGAAAATCAAGGCCTACTTTGATCAAATTAACACAGCAATCAATTTTACTGATGTTCCGTATCTACCAGCGGACCATCTGGTGATAACTCGGAGCCATTGAACAGATAACATATCAAAAATCACCATTTTACAACATTTCTCATTGTTGCATGGAAAAATCAAGGCCTACTTTGATCGAATTTATGTAGCACTAAATTTTAAGGATGTTTCGGATCTTCCGGCGGATCATCTGGTGACCACTTGGAGCCATTGAAACGCTTATATATCTAAAATCATTAATTTACTACATTTCATATAGTTGCAGAGAATAATCAAGGCCTACTTTGATAAAAAAAATACATAATAATCCAGATTAACGTTGATCCGGGTCATCGGAAGGCCTTCCGGTGGACGCTCAGTATTTAGAACCAGGTTATGGGTTGATTTTGTTAAAATATTAATCAGCACTACCCATAGATGCCTGTTGCTGTGGATTTTCAGCACCACCTTGTTCTAGACGACTGGTACCTTTTCTCCCCCCGATGGCCTCTCGGAAACCCGGAATAAACCCGGAACCACTTGGCCAATCTGTTCCAATTTTTAGTAGACCATAATTTCGAACAATTTTCTACTCACTGTGAAAATTTCAACCAATTTCATGGTTAAACAAAAAAGTTATACCTATGCAAACATTGCTATTCGTATACCTGTTCGTAAAAATAAAAACTGCACAAGCGCGTTAGGCCCTCCCCAGAAGTAAAGCAGGTGGTGTTCGTTTGAAACGCTAATAACTTTTCGGGGGTAACTCGGATTCACATCCGGTCTTGAGCCAAGATGTTCCCAATACTCCAAAGCTGTACACGAAGAAAATCTACTCACTACAGCGCCACCTAGAGCCGCGAATGTGAAAGTGGCTCGCTCCCCCATACATTTTGTCGATTTTCCCCATACAAACTTCAAGCCGTTTGAGCGAGGGGTTCCCGTGAATCAAATGACTTCAAATTTTGGCAGGGTGATTCTGACCCCCAAAACTACCATTCCAGAGGGTAGCGTTTGAAATTCCAGACTTTGACTTTTTTCCATATAACGCTGAAACACTCTACTACACACTGAAGAAGATTGCAAGTAGTAAACGAAATACGTATCTGTGACAGGTGTTTAATAGCGATAGTGAAAGTGAATAGTGAAAGTTATACAATAGTAGTAGAATTCAAAGGAAAAACAACGTAATAAGATATACAATCATTCTACTAAAACGCTAATCAATCAATTAAGAGTACATACCTTTTGTTTGCCTATTGCATCTAATATCATGTCACTGTCCGCAACAACAACACAATGTTTTTTCAACATCTCGCGTTCCATTTCCAGCCAGTCCACTATTTGTGCAACAGATTTATCAAAATTATTTGTTAAAGCAGCAGCCACCGCTTTTGCTCGCGTTTTCGCATAAAATAAACCTGGTACGTAGCTTTCGGCATCTAAAATTTACAATCAGAACAAAATTAATCAAATCACGTCTCGCAAAATGATTATTAATAATTACCATGACAGTTGCTCTTACCTGCAGTGCTATCCACATTTTGGAAACAAATGTTCTTTTCTAAATTATACGTGCGGGTACGATTCAAAGCCGCTAGAGCAGTAACGACCTCATCACAATGTACGGACAATTCCTTAGTTACCTGAAAAAAATCAAGCATAATAATTCCCTAATGATGAGCATCTGAACCAGTTACTTACCTTCTCCAGTATATCCATGCTATCAGCCGCTTTCTCTTCGGGACTAAATTGCGACACCAACTCGGTTACTAATTTGATTTCCTCTTGTTTTCGCTATTTAAAAAAATATAAAAATACAATACAAACATATATTTTTTTAAATGCTTGAAGTGATCACTGCTTGCTAACTAGCTTTGCTTGCAATCTATATAATTAGGCTCTCTCCAAAATACAAGCAATGATATTTTTAGCATATTACGTTTACAAACAGTCCAGTCTAATGGTTTTACCATATCAATAATAAAACAAGGACTACCTAAGGGAAATTACGCCTTTTACAACATTGCTTTGCATTGCAACTCTTTTCAAAACATCTTTAAGCGATTTGTGATTTGTTTAAAAAAACTTATGTACAGGGAAAAGGCATACGAATTGATGGTACGATGAAGCAGTATGCTACCCTACCTTTTGTCTAAATAAATCTTAAAATGTGTTATGTATTAAGTGATTGTAAACTGAACTCAAATTGACATTTCTACCCTTGCTACGTATTCTTTATTATATTAGCACAAACATAAATACTACGCATGCGTATCTAGGTGTTTGGAAATAATCATAATCGTCTGTGAACATACTTTCCTCTTGTTTGTCACTTACAAAAATCCCAATGATCTGACTTTGAACTGAGGCATGTGCATGAGATATGGGAATGAATCGAGGCATGCGCGCGACTATTTTCAATATGGTTCACTTTAACATCGCCAATTGTGGGAAATTTAAAAAAGAAATGCGTAAAAAATAACCCAGCAGATTTGTTTACGTGAGCCTTAGAAACTATACAACCTTTCCTCGATACCTATACTCGATGTGTTTTGATTAATTTTTTTTTCCATATAGGGAAAAATGGCTCTAATGATCTGCTATTTATCAATTTTATCTAGATAAACGCGTCATTGGGACGGTACTAATGGATATTTTTGGTCGCTATTGAAAATTTAGTCGATTACTGTATTTATGTATTAGGGGCATTTAGCCCGACATTACTTCCATTTTCCCTATATTCACTTCCTTACGTTGATTCTATATTTTTTTTCGATATTTTTAGCTAAAGCCGTTGCACAGTGGGACCATTCTGAACAAATGCAAAAAAAAGAAAGAAAAAAAATCTCACATTTCCCGATGTTTTAGCGTTTAGATGTCTTTGAAGAAGTTTCTTGAAATGTCATTCAGCATCTTTCGAAATATGCATATACATTTTTATTAAGGCAGTATTACACTTAGAAAAACTTACTTTTTGTAATCACATAATATTACGTTGCTGTCTTCGGCAAAGTTGAAGAACTATGAATTGTATGGAGCTTTGCTAAGTATCTACATCATAAGTCTAGCGAGATATAAATGAATTTTTGTCAGAAGTAAAATCAGTTTTTTTTTTAACTTTTTTACTTCATAGTAATCGATTCGACGTGTGCTATAAAGTTTTCATTATTATCAAAATACACAACTTTTCTCAAGACAGTAATATTGTAAATCGCACAATTTGCTTTGTAAAGTGATTTTGAAGCAAAATTTCACAAATTTTGCAATTAACGTTTATTTGAAAATGGTAGTTTCTGGCAGCTAAAATTAACTTTATTTGACCAATCATGATGTGAAGTACTAATGTCACTGTCGGTTCTGATCAGGTTTTTTCCAATTGTCTTTTCGGTCGTTTTGGTTATATTGTCATTTAGTTTTTCAATTTTTATTAGTTTTTTTTCAGGTAAAGTCTGAATTTTTTCATCTATGTGATGCATAATCTTCTATTCGTTGTTCCTTAGTTTGAAGTGGTTAAGACTAGGGTTCTGATGCATGGTCATTATCGGTGTCTTTGCTTATTTTTGTTGCTAAGGAACCCGGTTTGACTGACTGGAGGGTGTTTCAATACTCCGAAGGGTATAGATAGCGGGACCTTTCAGTTAGAATCGGTTCCTTGCAATGAAGGCAAGAGTGACAACTATATCAAAACCGAATACTTCATCATTTCTCAATAGTTATGGAGTAATACGACATGCATTAAACTAAGGACACGAGATATGCTACAATAGATCAAATTACTGGTTGCAGTGGTTTTATTTCCCGAACAGAGGAAAAAAAAGTCTGTCAACACTCCACAACTCGATGTCCACTAACTCGATATCGAGTTATAGAACAATAGTAAAAATTGATTTCATGGCTACTGTTATAGCGATTTTGTATGGATTGTTATTCTACAACTCGATAATTTTATAACTCGATGGGCCCTTGAATGTCGAGTTGTAGAGAGTTCATAACATATTTGTTACATTTGGCTTGAATGCCCTCAATACTACTAGGTTTCAAAAAGGAAGCTCTACACGCAGAAAAATTGATTTTTGTTTCAGGACCTAATATATTTTGTTATTGATTCAAACATATTGTATCACTATTTCAACAAAACATATTTTTTAATCAACTAAATTGTTTTTTAGAATCAACACACATATTATTAACTCTACAACCGGCTTGTTGATTAAAAAAAGGTTTTCTTTGAATTAACCGAATAATATATTTGAATCAATACCAAAAATATATTAGGCCCTCACTTGACAGCTCGGATTCGTCACATCCAGACGCTGTTTCTTACGTATTCTATTTATCGCGCCGTCGCGAGTGTTTTTCGTAGTGATTAGCTGTAAGACACATCGGGTCCACTTCTCGATCAACCTGGGAAGCGTTCTACAGTGGATTTTGGCCTTAGGGCAACGCGTTCAGTGGAAAAACTATAGTTTAATTAGTGCCATCAACAGCACAGAGACGCTATCTTCGTGTCAGCCATCGCTGCTGACGATCATAAGATCGTGAAGAAAAAGCTTTCAAGTCTGCGATCGATAAAAGTGAATTACGGACTGCCTATCGAAAGGCGAAGATATTTGAGGTGGTGATTCGATAACCATCGTCGTGCGTAGTGTCGCACTGCGTGCTTTTTTTTTCCTGTGTGGTGCGGTGCTAATCAACCGAAGAGTGATCATCACAGGGATAGTTTTTTCTCTCCCCTCCAGCCATGGAGCTGAATAGGGATTTTACTCACCTCCCTGGAGACACCGGGGGAGGATCAACAAGCTACATAGATGGATCTCACGTCGGAGCAACGTTATCCAATTGTATGGACCCCCATGGTGAACACGGTGAGATTGTCGTTTTGAAGCTGCAACCTGTTACCGGTAAATTACCGGAACATCCTTTCATGCTGCATTCACCGGTAGAGAAATGGATAAACGGAAAAATTGAAGTTGCGTTTCCGGAAGCTCAAGGGCAAGCCTATGCCCTGAAAGTTAGAAGTAAATGGCAACTCAATCGACTTCTAAACATGACCCAACTAAACGACGGTACCGTAGTAAAGTTTACAAAGCACACGGGCCTATACAGCGTCCGTTGCGTAATTAACTGCAGGGAGATGATGAAGGTCGATGATGAAGGTCGATGATGAAGGTCGATGATGAAGAAGTACTGGACTACATGAAGGATCAGAAGGTGACGAGTTTACGGCGGATTACTCGCCGGAACGGTACTGAACGGGTAAACACGGCGACCATCGAAGATACCAGGATGTCGGAGCATAGGGTATCTACGGGTCAAGACGCGGCCATATTATCCGGCCCCGATGCTATGCTACAATTGTTTTGTTTTAGGACAACAGGTTCCAACAACTGCTCTAAGCAGCATTCGATCGTTGAGGGTGTTAGGTGCACAAATAACCCGTTCTGTCCCCGCTGCAAAACCATTGAACAATCCTTGTCGAGTAGAATCTGCCAAGTAGAATCTACCGAGATTCAAGAACTGACGACTCTACCACTGGTGGGTCCCTCAGTGAAACCTCACTTCAGCAGAATATCACCGCTTATGAGAGCAAGAGCCCATCCCCTCTGGACTACGTGGGAGTCAAGGGGGACGAATCTGTGAAAAACTATCACCGAAGGATGAAGTGAGAGGAAAGAAGTCTCTAGCTAACAAAATTACCGGGAAAGCCGGGAAATCCGTGCCGGCGTTCAACCCCTCCTCAATGCCTCCTTCCGGTGTAACCCTACCGGGTTCCAGAGATTAGCCAGAATCAGATCAGGAAAGGCACTTCCCATTGATGTTCTAGTCTGTGCGGATGCTTACGACAAAATGCAGCACCAACGGCTCGGAATTCCTTCTCCGGAAGCGGGCCCCTCGACTACGCCTTCGTCAAATGAGCGAGCAAGCCACGATCGCCACAAGCACCCAGCTTCACACCTACTAACAGGAACCCTCACAATGGGGAACCGTTATAGAATGCAACCAGGTCAGTCCGACGCAAGCCTACTCGAGGCTCATTCCCTCACGAAACCTTCCCTCGGTAAGAGGACACCTAATGGGAGCCCTAAGGATCCAGTCCATTATCCTACCTCTGCAACACGGATCCCTAGAAACCCAGCGAACAAACTATCCAAAAAAACAACCGCTTGCTAGACAGTGGAATATGAACGACTTTTATAACAACCTTCCAGACTTAGAAATCCTAGTTCTTGATCAGATGCCCTCCATCCTGACCATCCAAAAGGTCCACCGGGCCACCGGCAGCGGCATGAATCATACGCTGGGCGGTCAATACCAGTGGACCTTAAAGAGAAACGAAAACATATTCCTTCCACTCAGCGGCAATCGGGGTCCTGGCACCAACACCGTTTTCGACCATACATCTAGACACAGACCTTCCAATCGTGGCGGTCAGACTCGAATACCCATTCCCGATTTCAGTTGTTTCCGCTTACCTTCCATGCAGGAAGATACACAACCTTACCCGGAAAAAAAAATTACAGTGAAATTTTCAGTGGAAACAATGCTCTAACATGAATATTTATTGTCGACAATAAAAATGATTGTTATAATGTTGTACTCTTCCGAAAACGGCAAAACTGCTACCTAGCTGTACAATGAATGTACATAATAAAATGTTGTTACAATGATTTTTATCGTATTTTTCATTTATTTTATTGTTAACATGATTCGATCATGAACAATAATGAACAACTCTATTACATTAAAAATGTTGTTACATTAAATATTGGTGTGTTTTCATTGTGGGTTACTTCACGAACAATGAAAATAAATCTGATTGAAGCATGCAGACTATGAGAGGGTCAGCAACACGCCAATGTAATCAAGATAGGCGCTGCTCATATGGCTCTGGCTTTGACAGTTCGTTTGGCTCAAAACCAGCCAGTTCGCGTCCGCTCATCTCTTATCCTAGACCCTTTCTAAAACTGGCTTAAGATGGTTCAATTCAGCGTTCAACTCACTTGAACTGCGAAATGAACGTCCAGAAATCTGACCGATATCGGACTTGCTCTATTCGTTGCCAAGTCAATTGAACGCCTACGACCAGATCGGTTTGAGTTGAATTCAACTCACCTGCCTCATCTTAATCCCGCTTAATGCAGACCTTTTCCGTGCAGGCAATAATCATACAATATAATAATAAAAAATTCCACCACTTGAAGATGTCAGGAAGGAACTCTCAGGTGGAAGCATATTTCATGGGCGATTCTCTCCAGTAGAATGCATTAACTTATCAACGACGCTCAACCACCAAGGAGACGTGACCTAGAGAGATCGAGTGCAGGGGAATTGGCCTCCATTTATCACAAGTTCCGGATCGAATCTCAATCCATAACCAGTAAAAAAAAAGACTCACCCGTAACAGACATACCACCCCCTTCCCTTCCCGGGACCATGTTCTATTTTTTCGATTTATTTTTAAAGTCGATAAAGTAGATCTGTCAAGCCAACACATACACTCTAAAGTACACTGTTATTTTTTTTAATCAATAAATTCGCCAACCAACAGTAAAATAACAATAATATATAATGTTATTGAAAAAAATATATATGGGGAAATCACGAAAATTTCATTGTTAAGATGCTTAACAACCCCCCTTTTTTATTGTAAATTTTCCATTTACCATGAAATTTATTGTTTTGTACAACATAAATCAAGGCAAATTTATTGTAGACGTAACAATATAAATCATTGTTAATACAATAATTTTCGTCTTATTGTTACATTGTTTTTTAATGTATTTTTGTTGTTATTTTTTTTTTCGGTAAACAACACCTCAGCGATCTGCTTCAAGACCTCGAACGACCCATTCTGGTACTTGGGAATATGAGCGGCCATCATCCAGCATGGGAAGCCCGAAAACCAACTCCAAAGGCACTACACTTATGGAAGTTGCAGAAGCCTCGGATCTCGTCGTTATTAACGACGGGTCTATCACTTTCATCAGCGGACAGAGGGAATTCTCTGTAGACGTATCTCTTGCAAGCGTCAGCGTTGTCAGCGTTGCAGAAGTCCGTTGACGCCACATGGTCCAATTCAACACCGGGCACTATCCAAGACTTCATTAGCTCCATCCATCAAGCGGCACTTTCATCAATTCCACGAACCAGTCCCAACCCAGGCTCTAAGTCTCTACCATGGTGGCCCCCAGATACCAAAGCAGCAGTTAAAGCCAGAAAGAAGACTCTTCGGGCTGCTAAGCGGCTACCTTCGGACCATCCATCGATAGAAGCGGCCATGGCCACCTACAGAGCAAAACGCAACGAGTGCCGACAAACTATCCGGTCTGCCAAGAGTTCAAGCTGGGAGCAATTTCTGGACAGCATTAATGCTGGCCAGACAGCCACTGACCTGTGGGGTAAGGTCAACGCATTAGGTGGAAAACGGAAAAGCCGCGACAAGATCGGCCACGCCATGGGGGAATATTTTGCCTCTCTCTCGGCCATTGACAGGTACGATGATCGTTTTCGTCGTGTAAAAAACCTTTCGATGCACTCTTTGGACAGTATTTACATCCCAGAGGATGAACTACCACTGGAGATTAATCGGCCTTTCATGCCACGGGAACTCGACCTAGCTCTATCCAAGGTTACCGGGAAATCGACTGACCCAGATGACGTTGGGTACTAAACATACCTAAAATACCTATCACCGGAATGCAAGACCACACTCCTCAGACTTCTAAATAGAGAATGGCTGGATAATTCCATTCCAGAAGACTGGAGACACAGCCTTGTCGTCCCGATCCCGAAGCAGAGCACCTCGGGTCGCGAGGAAAGACTTCCGACCGATATCTTTGACATGTTGTGTCAGTAAGGTGCTGAAGAGAATGGTCAACCGTAGGCTCGTGCTCTACTTGGAGAGTAACGGCTACATTGACCACCGCCAGCAACCTTTCCATCCTGAACACGGTACCGGGACCTACTTCGCCACTTTGAACCAGGTACTTCGAGACGCGAGAGATTCTGACCAGCATGCTGAACTCGCTACGCTAGACATCTCTAAGGCTTATAACAGTACATGGACACCCGACATTCTTGCTCAACTCACGGACTGGGGTCTGTCGGGCCACGTTTTTCATTTTTTGAAGAACTTCCTCCGACATCGTACTTTCCAAGTATGCATCGGAAACCATAGATCAAGAGAATTCCCAGAGGAGACTGGCATCCCGCAAGGTTCGGTGATCGCAGTCACGTTGTTTCTAATACGGGTGAACGGAGTGTTCCACAGCTTACCCAAAGAAATATACATCTTCGTGTATGCAGACGATATCGTCTTGGTGGCGGTAGGCTCCACAATGAAGGCCCTTCGCAGAAAACTAAACGCGGCCACGAATGCAGTTCTACGCTGGACCAAATCCGTCGGATTCCACCTCTCGGTGGAGAAATGCGCGTATACCCACATTTGTCCGTTCAATCACCAGGTGCTCCGCTCTCCTATCAGCGTCGAAGGAAGCATCATGCCGTTTAAGAAGCCTATCCGCGTCCTCAGCATTCGCCTGCGATCGAGTGCGGTAAAAATCGGTAGAACTGTTTCAAACACATCGTAGGTATTTGAGCGCGTCGGTGATCATCTCTTTTTGCCAGTGGTGGCGGGGGGAATACCCCTCACCATCCCTCTCCAACGGGGGAGTTTGGTAAAGAGAGACGATCAAACCGATTTGTACCTTCCTAAAGTTGTCCTTGCTCGCTTTCTACTCTCTATATGCAATTTTCATACTGCTGTACTCTGACGGAACTATCAATTCTATACTTTCATCTCCAATCTATCGTATAAAAATTACCACTTTAGTCTGTTATTTGAAATTAGCATCTTCAATTATTTAAATCGTTGACTTGAGGCAGAAGTAATACTAAACATATAGTCAAAGTCTTATTTGTTATTTCTCAGACGTCAGTAACGGAACGAGTGCACTTGGCTCCAGAATTGGCCTTGAAAGAATTCCAGCTGACATTGGGACTGGCTTGAACATCGGACAGTTTTCGGTTGACATCGGATACCGCTTGAACACCAGATAGTATTCGGTTGGCTTCGGGGATCGAATGAATACTGGACGGGTTCCGGTAGACATCGGAAACATCTTGAACACGGGCCGGGTTTCGACAGACATCGGGAATAACTTTAACACCTGATGATTTCGACCTGGCATCGGGAATTGCTTCAACACCGGATGATTTCGAGCTGAAATCGGGAAATGCTTCAACACCGGATGGTCTCCTGCTGACATCGGCAACGGCTTGTTCACCGGATGGTTTCCCGGGGACGTCAGAAATGGCTTGTTCACCGAATGAATTCAAGCAGTCATTGGGAACTGCTTGCACACCGGACGAGTTCCAGTGGATATCATGAAGTTCGTGACCACCAGACGGGTTAAGGGGACACCTCGAACGGCTTGACCACCGAACGGGTTCCGGTGGACATCAGGAAGGGCTTGATCACCGCTTTGGTTCCGGCGGTCATCAGGATTGGCTTGATCACAGCCTGGATTTCGTCGAACATCAGGCAGGTTTTGACCACCGGACGCATTCCAGCGTATATCAAGAAGGGCTTGACGACCGGATGGTTTCCCGTTGACATCAGGAATGGCTTGGCCACCGGATGGATTCCAGTGGACATCAGAAACGATTTGACTGCCGGATTGGTTTCGGCGGACATCAGGAAGGGCTTGACCGCAGGCTGGATTCCGGCGGACATAAGGAACGGCTTGATCATCGGCTGGATTGCGGCAGACATCAGGAAGGGTTTGACCACCGGACGGATTCCGGTGTATATGAGGAATGGCTTGACCACCGAAAGGGTTTCGGCGGAAATCAGGAAGGGTTTGACCACCGGACGGATTCCAGCGGACATCAAGAATGGCTTGAATACCGGAACGATTCCAGCAGACATCGGATAAGGCATCAACATCAGATGGTTTCCGCTCTGGTTCCAGTCGAGGTTAGGATTGTTTGCGGCATTTCACCAGCTGGGACGGACTTCTGGCTTGAAAGTCGTCTTGGAATAGCTTCGGATTGACTTCGGTTGTCGGAAGGTTTTAAATTCATGACTTGAGGTGAGTCCTCATTGCCACGGCACTCGGTTGGTTCACTTGCCATGTTATTAGGCTTGACTTCTACGGAGTCGGCTGAATCCTCGACGTAATGGTCCTCTGTCAATCCACGAGGAAGATAACTTGGCTTGGACGCAGAGTTAGGTTTAATATCGTCAGCTTCGGTTAGCACTTCATATTAAATCGAACACGGTGGGGCACGAGGTGTGCTTGTCAGCTTGGTTTCAGTATCGGATGCATTACTGTACTCGGCCGCACTGGTAGGTGGAGGTTGTGTGCTGATCGGTAATCTTTCGGTGAATTGGGTTCAATCATAGATTAGCTGGACTCCGGTCGGTCCACAATGGGAGTTCAACGGCATAATAATAGATTTTGCCTTTAAGACCCCCGATTTTTAGTACATCTGGGAAAACCCGCAAAAATGTGCTGGAAAAATAGCTAATCGAAAAATCGAAGCACATTTAGTTTTAGCATAGCTTTCTGGCAACGTGATAGTTGGAATTTTTTTTGGGAAAATCCAGCCCACAAAAAAACTGGATAGTTTTTCCAACATGAGGACCACCCAATTCCGGCCACGTGATTGCATAGGTGTAGACACCATGTGCTATCGTTCCCCTCTGATAGCTCGTGATTTTTATTCTAAAGTACCAGATAATTATATACTATAAGATTCGTGAGAATACCGATGTCATGCATACCATTTACCCGTTGTACCGGTACATGGCGAACAAGGTAAGGGAAAGAAAAAAACACTGTACTAAACACGAATGCGCGCGAGGGACTTTCGGCTCACATGATTTCTGCCGACGGCTGAATAGTGGTTTCGCATTTTTTGGAAAAAATAATTCAAGTTGTTGATAATGAAAAAGGCCAGCAAGAAGTAAAATGCCTTTCCCTACATCCTCCATTTCGCCCTGAATGACAATGGTTCCAAATATGTACTGGGAAACAAATTATATGCACAGGGAAAGTCGATGAAACTAGCTAGGTTACTTCTGTTTTCTTTGTGTGGAGTAAACATATAAATAATGTTTGGAAAGCAATATAAGCAATAAAAAAAATATCCCATATAATCTTCACAGCAGGTATTATCGATTTCCATTTCTAAGAATCACATTCAAAACTTCATATGGATATTACAGCCGATAATGACAAGACTTTGCTATGATGTATTCAGAAACTTTGCATAACTAATATCAACAGAAAAAATGCATCAGTTAGTTGCAACATGGGTAATTGTTTTCTTCCAAATGACAGTAACATTTATTGATAAATTGAAAACGTTTGTCAACTGTTGTAAAAAGTTAATGCTTCGTACAGAGTTGGGCACATTTTAGATAATCCACTTGGAACATTTTCGAGAGCAACCTGTATTAATCATGAATGATTATAATTTATAAATTTTACACTAAAATACTCCTGAAATAAGGTTGGAATGAAACTGGATAGCAGCTATCGGTTATCGTTAACTCCCGATAATCACATTATCATTTTATTGTTTAGCGATTATCGAATTATACTGACGTATTATCTGTAATATAAGTAATAGTAATAGTAATAGTAATAGATTTTGGTTAGTTTGACAAACCTCGGCAAATTTATATAGATAGTGTAACCATCAATTTCCGGCAGTATGAAAAGTCATTCCGTATCGAGCGCTGAGCCAGTTAACAGCGTTAACACTCGTTTTTTTTACCGCGTTTCCATCGCTCTCGTGTTAAAAAAAAAGTGTTCAAATGAATCGCGCACGGTTTTCGGAAGCAGCTATCGTAAGCTGAGTCTTACGTATAGACTGTTCACCTTTACCCCAGTGATCGATCGTCATCAAATCATCACCATCATCATCGTATCATCTCCGTCAATAGCCGCATCGTAGCAGCAGCAAACGGAATACCTAGCTGCACCGGCTGATAGGTTTTTACACAACCGGTATAAGTATTAGACAATACATTTTGCAAATCCATTGCCTTCCTATTGTAGTTTTGTTTTGCCTCGTGGTGCGTGGCTCTGTCTCTCCCCTAGTAAGGGAGTATGGCTCATAGTGAGACAACTTGTTGCAACTAGATATAAGTTTTTTTTCGATTTTTTTTCTCTTTAATTTGCTCGTACGCCGTGCAAAAAAATCTATTACTTGTAATTAAATTTAATAAATTGGAGAAGGGCACTTTTGCGCAACACTTATGGCATCTTCCGATGCCAACGTTGCGCGAACCAGGTATTACCAACCACTTTCGAAAGGACCATGGGTTGTCTTTTTCGGCCTTAAAATAAACCCTTGAAAACTCTCGATATTTCGAGAGACTTGCTGCGTAAGTATCCGGGAATCTTTGTACATAAGGAGAAATTCAACAAACTGTGTGTAGAAGCAACGAATTATGATGTGCAAATAAAATTGCTGATCACGAGCTGTTTAGTGTTGAGTACAACATCTACATCCTTTCTCGATATGTGGAGATAGAAGGCGTGGTCTCCGACGCGAGTCTGTCTGTCGAGGACTTGAAACGTGCCTCGGGTTGTTCTAAAAACAGAAAAGTTACAAGCGAGCTTGTAAAGATACTGGATGTTAGGGAACTGCATTCAGTATCTTTACAAGATGGCAAGAAAGTTTATCAGCATTCAGACTTGTTTCGCGTGACTTTCGCTGGTTCAGTTCTCCCAAACTTTGTCAAAGTTGATGGTGCTTTTTTCCGGTGCGGTTGTTTGTACAGAGGGTTTATAATTGTACCAACTGCAAAAAGCTGGGACACTCGGCCAGCCATTCCAGCAACAAAACTCGTTGTGGTAAATGTGGTGAAAACCACAAAGAGGATTCTTGCCACAAAGAATCAGTAAAATGCGCGTACTGTGGCGAGAATCCTCACCCCTTGCAGGAGTGCCCGATGTACAAGCAGTGCAGCGTTCAATCTCAGGACGCTTCAAGCAGACATATGCTCAAATGGTGAAGGCTGCATCAGCCGTCCAAGATGCAAACCAATTTTCGATTTTGTCAGCTGAAGAATCGGACTCTGACTCATCCCATGAAGGTGATTCTACGGTGGTACACGCACCTTCAAAAATGGACGGATCCTCAAAACGAAAGTGCGCCGTAAGAAAACTAAAGTCACCTCCAGAAGATTGATAATGGCCCATGCATCATTACTAATGGGGATGAAAAAATGAAACCGAAGGCTCCTGCTGAACCAATCCCTGGATGCAGCAGGAATTTTCCACCATTGCCCAAAAAAGATAAGAAAAATAATCAAACTGCTCCTCAAAACTTCTCAAAAGAAATCCAAGTACGAACAAGGTTTGCTAGCTTTTTCGGACATTGTGGAATTCATATTAAATATGTTCAACATACAAGACCCTCTTAGAAGCTTAGTTTCTGTCTTGCTTCCAACATTTGAATCATATCTTAAGCAATTGACTGTTTCATGGCCCCTCCTTGCATCATCATATCTTTCGATGGATAATTCGTCGAACGAGGTTGAAGATATGATCACTGTGCTACAGTGGATCTGCCGTAGTCTAGTGTCGAAACTAGACTCGTTCAAATTTTTACTTCACAATTCTGATTGTGATATATTTGCGCTATGTGAAACATGGCTTTCTTCCGATAAAGAGCTCAACTTCCACGATTTTAACATTATTCGCCTGGATAGAGACGATTCTTATGGAGGAGTACTTTTAGGGATCGAAAAGTGCTACCCTTTCTACAAAATTTCCCTTCCTGCTCTATCAGGCGTCGAAATCGTCGCTTGCCAAATAAATGTGAAGAACAAAGACCTTTGCATAACTACAGTTTCAAGAACCTCCATTAGCCGTAGTCAACTCTGGGATCTAGTTTCGATTCTTCCATCCCCAGTATTAATTCTGGGTGATACGAACTCCCATGGTACTGGGTGGGGCGATCTATATGATGACAATAGAGCGGCTATTTTTTACGATTTATGCGACGATTTCAACTTGACTATTTTGAACACTGGTGAAGCGACACGTATAGCAAAACCTCCGGCTCAAGAAAGTCGACTCGACCTATCTTTGTGTTCAAGATCGCTATCATTGGATTTTCTGTGGAAGGTTATCAATGATCCCCATGGTAGCTATTATTTGTCAATCATCATTTCAATAAAGTGTGCCCCTCACTCTGCAGAACTATCTCGAGTTCCATTTGATCTTACAAGGAACATAGATTGGCAGAAATATGCAACGGCGGTGACAATCGGTGCCGAATCAATAGATACGCTTCCACTATTGGAAGAATATCGATTCCTCGCCGATTTGATTAAGAAAAGTTCACTGGACGCATAAAAAAGAAAAGTTCCAAGTGCGCCCTTCAAAAGGAAACCAGCCACACCTGGATGGGACGAAGAATGCACAAAATTGTATGTAGAAAAATCTGATGCTTTCAAAGCTTTTCGTAGACACAACACCTCCACATACTTTGAGGAATATTCAAAGCTAGAGACAAAGCTGAAACAATTAATCAAAGCAAAAAACGCGGTTATTAGCGCAATTTCGTAGAGGGACTCTCACGAGAAACCTCAATGAACACCTTGTGGAGGATGGCTTCCGTAACCGCTCATCTTCTAATGAGAGTGAAGAAAACTCCAACCGATATTGGGTGGCAGCGGTAAACGCGTTTTAATTCATTTTTCTATTGGCAGCAAATGCCTTTGTGATTGTTTGTGATTGTGATACTATCGTGTGAACCTTAGAAATTTGCCAGTTGCATCCTCAACCCGTGCCAGATTACAGAAGCAAACGTTCAAATTGACGTTTTTGGACCTGTAAAAAAAATCTCTAGAGTAACCACTCCTATAGTTGAGAAAGTTCCAGTTCACAAGTAAAGTGAAGTAAAAGTAAAGTTCACCAAAACTGACAAACTATTCTGATACCCGATCCAATTTGGATCTGAAGAATAAAAACCGCTATAAGAAAGTGAAGTTCTCCAAAATCAGGAGAAGTGACAACAACACCGGAGGCAGGGACACCGAGTGACAGCAACGACATCAAGCGATTGAAACAACACCAGGCGATAGCAAAAGTCACATTTATCTGTAAGTCAATTTATTTTTCTCCTGTTTTCTCTCTCCTCGTTTAAAGATATTTTTTTTGTATCATCAAATACGTAGTTTTTTTTATATATACGTATGAGCTTACGAAGAATTCTTGAGTTGAGAAAAAGGGATATTGAAATCGGTGAAGAAGATAACAATAGTTCTTCAAGCACTGATTTTTTTTTATTCAGTTGAAAAAAACGATTCTGATTCAGATCTTCCGTCATTACCACTGATTCAGATTTATTAAGTTTATCATCAACAAATACTGTAACTAACAAAATGGTTTTGACGCCAAAGAAGCAAGGGAAGCTATCCCTAAGTTCAATGGCAAGAATAATTTTTCGCAATTCATATCAATTTGCGACGATTTTTTCCGTGATTTAGGAGCGGATGAAAATGACGCTGGGCTTGTCAGAGTCATTAAACAAACATTGAATAATGAGGCTTTTACATTATGTCGAAATTGAAATTGAAAAATATAATGAAATTACAACAACACTTTCAAAGAAGTACGGTGAAGATACTCCTTTGAGTGTATTGATTAGAGATATGGTAAACTTGAAGCAAAAAAGTTTCGAGGATGCCAAATCGTATGGAGATAGAGCAATTTTGCTCCAAGAGAAATTAAATATAATTTCTGAAGAGCTACTGAAACGCTCTAATTTGACAAATGACATTTATTCTAGAGTTATCCTTGAATACTTTATCAATGGTATTCAAATTAATGACGTTAAAAATATCGTTAAAGCTAATAATTTTTCTAGCTTGGCGAAAGCAGCGGAATATGCTGTTTCTCTAGAGACAAATTTTAAAAGTAGCCAAACAACGAAAACTTACCACAATAAATACAATACACATATGTGTAAATCAAATCAAAATAACAATAATTATGGCAAATCAAACTATCACAATAACTCACAAAATCATTTTCAAAATAAGAATCCAAAAACATATTTGGCACCCAAGAATGAAATAAAAACTGAGCTGGAAGTTCTGGTCATTTAGAATCGTATTGTCGATTCAAAAATAGAAATCAAATAAATATATTAGAATCAAAAAACCAAGGGGGACTTCTGAAAACGGGTCCGGACGACGGTCAAGAGTTATAGTTAATGAAATCACTCGGGATTTGATAATTCCGTTTGATAAAGTTAATTTCACGAATAGAGCACTTATAACTCTAAACGTAAATTTAACCAAAAAATCCCTAGTTTTTTTTTTTTCTTGCTTGACCCAAGAGCTAAAGTAAGTTAGAACGCTTTTAGAAAGCAAACATTGAATTTGTCTATCAAAAAAATTAATCAATCTAAACAGATTGAAATTTGTGGAGTCACTTCCGACGTTATAAGAACGATTGGTTCTGTAGAAATACCATTTCTATTTAATGATTTTGAGAGAAGATTTGAAATTTCTTTAGTACATGAGAATTTCCCAATTCCATGGGTAGTGATTTCTTCAAAAAAATAACCCATGTACTATTGATTATCGTCAAAACTGTTTTAAAATTTTTTAAAACAATGAATGTTCTTATATTAATGCCATGCCAGCAAAAAATACTGTAAAAATTCCTGCACGCAGTAAAATTAACAAATAAAAATTATTCAAGTAGATCAAGAATTAATTTGCCACTCAAAGCAGTTATTCAATAAATTAAATAAATTGTTTAGTTAAACCGTTTAATAACTTTGCATATGTTCCCATGTTTAACGGAACACATGATGTGGTGGAAGTTGATTTAAATTCAATTGAGTTAGAATCATTATCCGAATACTCTAAATTGGCACTCAAAAACAACTCAGAAAGAACAGATAAAATAATTGAAGGATTTAATTTTAAACTTCTGAATAATGAAGAAAAATCCTCAGTTTTAGAAATTATCAAAAATTATAATGATGTTTTTTATGTTGAAGGTGACAAATTAACAACCACCAATGCAACAACACATCAAATCAAAACATCTTGTGAAAAACCTATATTCACGAGGCTGTATAGGTTGCCAAAGGTGCATAAAGATGTCATCGATGGTGAAGTTAAAAAGATGAAAAATGATGGTCCAAGAGAGTTATTCTCCTTGGAATTCTCCGCTATTAGTCGTTCCGAAAAAAGCTGATGTGAATGGTGAGAAAAAATGGCGCGAGGTAGTTGATTTCAGAAAAATCAATGACGTTACAATAAGTGACGCATATCCGTTACCTTTAATTTCGGATATTTTGGACCAATTAGGAAAAGTAAGATACTTTTCTAATTTAGATTTGGCTAGCGGTTTCCATCAAATAAAAATGGATCTACAAGATGCAGCCAAAACTGCTTTTTTAACTCCTTATGGGCACTATGAATATGTTTGTATGTCTTTGCACCTGCACCTGCTACTTTTCAACGCCTTATGAATACTGTTAATTAAATGTTTCATATACATGGACGACATAGTCGTATACGGAGATACTTTAAAAAACACATAATGAAAAACTATGTGAAATATTAGATTGCCTCAGGAAGCACAATCTTAAGCTTCAACCAAGTAAATGTAATTTCTTACAAAAAGAAATTATATTCTTAGGGCATGAAATAACACCAAATGGCATATTGCCCGATGAATCAAAATTATGTGCCATTAAAAATTTTCCGACGGCAAAGAATGCGAAAGAAATCAAAATGTTTTTGGGAATTCTTAGCTATTATCGAAAATTCGTACCCAGTTTAGCAAATCTAGCTGAGGCCATAAACAAATTACTGAGAAAAGGAGAACGTTTTGTTTGGCGCGAAAAATGTCAACAATCTTTCAATGAGTTGAAATCGTTGTTGATCACCTATGACCTATTCTACAATATCCTGATTTCAAAAAGAAATTCGTCATAACAACTGACGCGAGCAATGTTGCCGTGGGTGCAGTTCTTTCAAATGAAGGAATTAACTTGCCTATAGCATATGCTAGCAGGATGTTGAATCCCGCAGAGAGACGATATTCAACTGTGGAAAGGGAACTGCTTGCCATAGTGTGGGCAGTCAGACATTTTAAACCGTATGTGTACGGTCAAGAATTTATAGTAAAATCTGACCACGAGCCATTGGTTTACCTTTTCAATATTCCAGAAGCGTCTGATCGATTAATGAGATGGCGTATACTACTGGAAGAATACGATTTCAGAGTGATGTATACACCTGGAAGAACTAATGTCGTCGCTGACGCATTGAGTTATATTCAGTTGTGTAATTTACATTCTGCAGATCTAATTACTAATATCATAGAAAGAAAGATACAAAAGCACAAAGCGCATATCTCAAAAAGAATAAATGTTATAACAAGGCAACAGGTAAAAGACCTAGCCAACCCACAAAAAACCGATCGAAGAATAATTAATGTACCCATATCAAGCGGAATAGCACAAGATTATGGAAGTTACATATTTTTAAAGGATCCTGAAGTGAATTAAAATATTCAAGGCTGACAAAAACAAAAACAATATTCATGTATAGGTATATAATTCCAAAAATACTTGATCCAAGTATCGAGTACGATTTTGACAAAAAAGATTTAGAATCCAGTAACATAGATGGTTATGGATTGATACAAAAATCAAATTTTCACTTCATAATAAGCAAAAATCATTATGCGCACAATGTTTGTTATTATTCCTTTGGATTGTTTTTTTCCGTCGATCTTGTTTTCCGTGCTGAGCACCAATGCTACCGACGTGCCAGGAAGGCAGCTCCCACACCTGGACCCTACCTATCGACCCATCAACTCATGAACCGGGGACCAACGGCTTTACTTCCCTATGTTTGTTATTATTCCCCGTTCAATTAATCATGTGTTGTTGTTTTTGACATCATCCACATCCAGAGGGCCAGTCACTTTCGAATGTATGGGAATGATAGGAAACCATTTGAAAATGCATGAAAATTTTCAGTGTTTATTTATGATCGCCTTTATGGGCAGTTTTAGATGTATAAAAATTGCACGAGTACATTACTATGGTGATAAGGTAAACACTCGTTTATTTGTTTCCTTCTGTGAAAGCATGTTTAGTCACAAATCGTGGATTTTCTGATATTCTCCACATTGCAAAAATGATTTTCCTACCACTGAAGGGGCGACATCTCTCGGATCTTCAGTATAGCTACTACTCAAATCATGTAATTAATTGATGAAATCAATTGGAATAAACTGAAACTTATTGTTTCTAACATATTTTCAAATATGAATAATAAGTTGTGTTTTATTAATTACACAAAAAAAAAAATAAAGTCAAGAAATGATATAGAAACCGTTTAAAACGAGTTTCATAAAAGTACATTGGGAGGTCATGAAGGCATAGAACGTACATTTAAGAGAATTAGTGAGAGATATACTTGGAAAAATATGAGACAAGATATCAAGCAATTCATCGAAAAATGTACCGAATGCCAGAAAAACAAAATTTTATCTAAAAACAAAATTCCATTGAAGATAACTCCTAGTACATCTTCAAAACCATTTGAGAAAATATTTCTTGATATATTAGGTCCTCTACCTACTACCAAAAAGAATAATAACTACATCTTGACGATTCAAGATGATCTTACAAAGCTGTTTATTGCAAAAGCGATTCCAGATGCTACAGCAGAAACAACTTGTAGAGCTTTTCTAGAAAGTGCAATTTTTGTTTATGGAGTACCCAAGGAACTTGTGACGGACAGAGGTACTAATTTAATAAGCAAATTGTTTCAAACACTCTGTAAACTTTTACATGTTAGTCAAATACAAACCACAGCGTATCATCCTCAGAGCAATGGAGCTCTTGAGAGATGTCATAGAACTCTTAAAGAATATATGAGAACATACGTGTGTGAAAATTTAGATGATTGGGATGAAAACATCCAATATTTCGCTTTTACTTACAATATAACCATTCATTCATCAACTGGATTTTCTCCTCATGAATAAATGTTTGGTTACAAAGCGGAATTACCTTCATCAATATGCTCAGCATATAAAGAAAATGCGACATATTTTTCGTATTTATCTGATTTGAGGTATAACTTGGAAGTTATACAGAAATCAGCCAGAGCAAATTTAATATGCTCCAAGCACAAAAGAAAAAATAAATATGATGAAAAAACCAATGACTGGTTATGAATGTGGGGTGATAAAGTTCATCTAGAAAATGTCACTACAGGCGCTGGAAGAAAACTTCAGGGATTATATAATGGCCCTCATGAAGTTATCGCTATTAACACACCTCAAACTTGTACTGTTTTATTGAAGGGTGCAAACAGGAAAATAGTTGTTCATAATGATCGTTTAAAACGGTATAATGAATGAACAAATCTTTATTTTATTTTAATGTACAATTTTAAGCATGTGAAATTATTTTTTTTGCTCCTTTGTCTTTGCAGGCAATGGATAAATTACTATGCTTAGTAATATTGATCATTGGAGGCAAGTTCACCGAGGCATCGAGGTCGGAAGAAGTTGATCCATTATATAAACAAGGTATAAGGTATAAGAAGAGAATGTATTTTACATTATTCAATAAATCTAAAAACCTTAACGAACGAAATTCAAGTAGTTGAAATTCTTTCATAATATGTAAATGACACATGTTCAAAACTTGATTCTGATTTTGGTTTTGACCGTGTTCAAATATTAAATGAAATTGATTTCGAAGTTAAAAATTTTGAAAGTATTAAAAACATCATAGGTGTGCAATGCAATATTGATGTTTCTATTCGTCCAAAGAGACAAATCAATTTTGTTGGTCATATTTTTAAGGAAATCACAGAAGTTATGGATAATGACGACTCCAGAAGAGTAGACGATGATTTGCTCAAAATACATGCCTACGAACAAAAGTTGATGGAACAATTACACAAACAGACAATTGCTATCGACTCAATATTTGGAGATACAAATCATACGACTTGTAATGTCCAAAATAAATTACTAAATTTCTCGCTTGCTATTGAATCAATCAATTAGCAGAAAAATGAAGAAAAATTAAGAACCTGGCGAAAAATCACTTGTCAGATTTACATGGCAAGATGAATTTATTGCTAACACGTGTTATTAAAAGAAAAGATTTTGGGTTAACTTTAATGAAAACTGGAGAAATAAATTTAACTTCCGATTTGTTTTTTTATTGGTTATCAAGCTGGAGCTGCGTGACAGCTTAGTTTTCAAGACTTGACCCATTTGAATAAATTTTGCTTCTATCTTTGACAATACAGCAGAAGGACTAGCCTATGTTGGCCGCTTGAACACTGGATTCCGTATGTATTGTTTCAAGATAGTTATAGAAAAAATGCTGTGACGTGTGTACGTAGATACATCCGCGTAGTAATCCGATTGAAGAAGTAAATCCGTTTCGAACGAAATATCTCAATTATGTAAGTTACGAAAACTGCGAGAATTCCGAACGCCGTGCGAGACAACCGAAGCGAGAAAAAAAGGCTTATTATCATTTAAAGAGTGCCACCAAAATAAATGTGATAGCCTATGTTGGCAAGTTGCTTAATTTTGGTTTCCTCCCTTGATATTCTACTTATTTACTACTGAGCTTTGTATCAAATTAGTTAATTTAAAGAACGTATCAATCATTTCAAGATTTCGCGACCGCACCGAACAAACTCTATACTACATAAGCTCAAAAGCGTTTGACAAGCTCTACCGAATTGCGTATCACTTCTGCGTAAGCTCCGTAGACGTAGGCGCGCGGAATCCGACAGTCGGCAAAGGTTTAACCTGTACCAACACTGTTTAAGGAACGACCTCGAGTCAGTAAAACCGTATAGAGCTCAACATCTAAATTACGTAAGATAGGAAAATCGCGCAAATTGTGAACGCCACGCGAAACAACCGTAGAGGAAAAAAACAGCTTATTATCACTTAAAGAGTGCCACCAACATAAATGTGATAGCCTATGTTGGCAAGTTGATTAATTTAGGTTTCCCCCTTAAATATTCTACTTATTTTACTGTTAAACTTTGTTTCAATTTACTTATTTTACCGCACGTATCAATCATTTCAAGATTTCGCGACCGTACCGAACAAATTCTATACTACAGAAGCTCAAAAAAAACTTTTGGTGAGCTCTACCGCATTGCGAATCACTTCTGCGTAAGCTCCGTAGACGTAGGTGCGTTGATTCCGACAGCCGCGAAAAGTTAAACATGCATCAATACCATATAAGAAAAGATCGATTTTACGTATGGTTTAGTTCATAGATTGCGATTTGACTCCTGTTTAAAAATGTAAGTACTTGAACACTATGAAATAAGTTAACTCAAATGCTTTAACCGCATATATAATAGATTTCGCGTTTTGAGAGCATAATATAGTAATCGAGTACAACAAACTCAGGGGAATACAATACCTCCAAAAGTTTATAAGCTATTAATTGTCACATACCTCTACTTTTACTTATTTCCTAAACTATTTCTCTCCTTGTCAATCTGCTTAATGCTATTGGTCTGCCTGCGTTTTCAAGTTCAAGACTAAATAAGAAGATTTATTCTACAACTTTAAAGGTTAGTTGCCTCCCTAAGCGGACCCCCCGCATCCTAATTCTTTTGTTAATCTACTTAATGTCATTAGACTTTCTGAAGTTTCTTATTTAAGTTCATTTGATGATTATGATATCTCATTAGTCTAATTTAATAAATTATTAAAAGTTCTAATTCACCTAATCAATGCATGATTAGCACCATGCTTTAAGTACCTGCACTTGTGCTTGTAATCTAAAATTAAACGTGTTTCAAGTACTGTTGATTTAAGCCTATACCTATTTATTATATCTTAGTTCGACAAAGGTAACACCTTCATGTGACTAAAATACTTCGAACTAAAACTGAAGGTTGTGAATTGGAAATGAATATTATTACACCGATTGCCAGTAATGTTATATTTGAGGCTTATAAGTACAAGTGTACCAACAATAAAAGAAAATAAATTATTTATTGTTGCCCTTGAAAACGACGTTGTTTTAAAGGCTTAAAGCCAGGTTACAACAATGAAATTCATGCAATATAAAAAATGTATATTGGTGCAGGATTTTATATTATGTCCGTTTATCCATATTTTTGAAACACTGACATCTGCTAATGATTGCAATGTTCAGATAATGTTTATTAACAAAACAGCAAATTCATGTATATTTCAACCACTGAATTTGAAACATGAGTTATGGATACAAATGGCTAACAAAAATTCCTGGATATATGCCATGCCAAATGCAACCGTAATTAATATTCTTCACAACAATAAATTATCTAATTTGGAACTCAATGGAGTTGGAAAATTAAAAATAATCAAGCCATAAATCTGGAAACATATATTTTCATTACTTTGCAAGCGGTTCATCTGATTTTGAATTTGAGCATGTAAAAATAGATTTTCCCAGAGCTCCGCAAGAAACAAAATTAATCGATGAAAAATTCCCGATACAATAAAAGATCAAACATTATCAAAATTTAATGAAAAAACACTTTTTGGCGAAATCAATAATTTAAAAATAATGAATGCCGGAAAAATCCAATTAATGGATATTGAATTGGAATAACACTCCTTTTCATTTTGGAAAACGGTTATAATTATAATATTTTTTTTTTTTCAATTAATTTTAAAATTTTATAAATTTTTAAAACTTAAATGTTGGGGGGTAGGAAACAACTCTAGATTTATTCGTCGTCCATCTGCTCCACCTCCCTCTGAACCTATGCAAGTCGTTTTGACCGCTAATGAACGCGGAGAAGTAAATCCAAGAATCCTTTAATGAAGGCAGTACCATTATGCTAGCTAGGCAGACTTTAGGTAAAATCTCATTTTGACAATAATAAAAAAAAATTATAAACAATTTAAAACTGCAGGTGTTTAAAAAAAAAAGAAAAAGAAAACTAGAAAGCAAATCATAAAAACAGAGTTAGGATAGTGAAAATCAAAAAGTTACAATAATGCAAACATTAGTTGTTTACATGATAGTAACTTTTTTGCCCTGGGGGGATAGTAATGTGGCAAAATGTTGCCATCTACTATAACCGTTGGGATATTCTCTCCCTTTTGATTAGATTGATCCCTCATCAATAAATTGGCTTAAAACTATTAATGCCATCTGTCAGGGACGCGTATGCATTAGGTACGCGTCTCGTAGAACATAGGGTTGTTAAAATGCAGTCTAGTAGAGCATAGGGTTGATTTTATGACCTACCCTCATAATTAGCAGATAGTGCAACGTAAGCGCATTAGAGTTAGAATATAGGGGAAAGCACCCTTAGAGATCCATATGCGCATATACGCAAGTTTTAGGATTAGCGAGAAAAGGTATTGAAAGAGAGAGAGAATAACTGTTAGAATTGAGTTCGATATAAAAATAAAACGGAGCGTATGCTCCTAGTCCAAATCAAGTCAAATATTGTCCTTGAACGATATCACACGCCACACGTGAATGCAAATTGCCTTCACAGTTGAAAAAAATAGTGTAAATTACCGTTACTATGATGCACATAAATGGAGTGTCATATATCATACAAGTTTACATTATAGATCGTGTAAATTTATGAGACAGGCAATGAAATATTCCATTTGTTCTAAACAACTGCCCATATTTGTAAGCAACATTTTTTGCAAGTTGCTAGTTTACGTGAAATGGAAGTTCACATGCATGGATGTTTACATCACCAGTAAAATTCAGAATGTTTTTCTGTGTTTATTTGAATTCATGTATCATTGAAGATTATCACGTGTCATTTCACAACACTCGGAAATATATTTACGGATCTCATAAATGGCCTTGCAACTATTTTCAAAGTCCAGTATCAGGAAAGGCTGGTTCTCCATGAAAATTTTCTTCTTATTGTTCGCATTTCAAGCTTAATGCGTGCTCTCAACTTAAATTTCTATATGCACTTCAACAGTTGAGAGCTTTCGATGCCTGTACCATTTTTGCTCGATATACTTCCCAACCCAGAAAAAAACCTAGACCGGACCGAAAATCAAACCCAATGACGTCCAGGCATGGTCTTGCTATGTAGCTGCGTATTTACCGACTGAGCTAAGGGAGGCCTACATGAAAATGCTGCACCCAAATTTAGGATGATTTTCTGTTGTTGCAAATAGCGGTATTTGAGCTCAAATATCATTGCAGTTGGTCGTGGTGTTTCAAGAAACTCAAAAAATATATATATCAAGGTGCAGTATCGGGGAATGCCGGCATTCCATGAAAATGCAGAACCCACATTTAGATTGATTTTATCTTACGGAACCACCAGTATTTGAACTCATATAATTAGCATTGATGTTAGTCCCTTGACATTTAAAAAAAAAACTCTGAAAAATATTTCCGGATCTCAGGAATAGTCATAGGAACTATCCTTCAAAGTACAGTATCGGGGAAGACCTATTCACCATGAAAATGCAGAACCCACATTTAGATTAACTTCCTTTCACTGAAATCAGTGGTATTTGATTTCAAGTGTCATTAAGGTAAAAGTTAATGCTTTTCCTCTGATCAGTGGTATTTGATTTCAAGTGTCATTAAGGTAAAAGTTAATGCTTTTCCTCTGATCAGTGGTATTTGATTTCAAGTGTCATTAAGGTAAAAGTTAATGCTTTTCCGTTGATAAAAAACCTCGTTCGAACCACACCCAAAACCCGTTCGAACCACAACCAAATTCAAAAGAGAAGTTCTGTCGAAGTTCAGGGAAGTTTTGTCGAACTTCAGAGAAGTTCTGCCGAAGATCAGGGAAGTTTTGTCGAACTTCATGGAAGTCCTGCCAATATTCCAGAAAGGCCTGTCAAACTTCGGGAAAGTCCTGATGAAGTTCAGGGAACTCCTGTCGAAGTTAAAGCAAGGCCTGCCAAACCTCATATCAGAATACCTTGTTTTTCCACCTAGAGACTGCTTACGCAAAGATACATGCAAAAGCCAGTGGATTGCTTAGGAAAACGAAATTTAATGCTAGGGGTTGCGTTACAAAAAAAATGTTTTGTATTGAAATAATGCATTTTACAGGTTTATTGTCTTCGGAGGAAATGTTTCTATCAATATTATGAAACGATCTACGGAAGTCAAATATGACCTTTCATACTTAATACTTGTGTAATTGATGAGCAAGAATACTTGTGTAATTAAAATTAGAATATTGTTTTCAGAAAATCAATAAACAATAAATCACTCCTATAAAAAGTGCTAGAGATAGAAAGTTTAGTTTTTTTTTATTTTGCACGGAAGAGTTTTTCGATAGAGTGTTGCGTTATTTTGTAAAAAAATCGATAATGTAAGTCATGCTAAACCGATCCACGTTACCCTTAAAGTTTGTCCCTTGGCATTTCAATAACCTTGAAAAAAAATCCAGCTCTCAGGAATGGCCACAGGAAATATAACTGTAAGGTGCACTATCGGGGAAGAAAGAAACTCCATAAAAATATTGATCACTTCTATGTTGATTCCCCTGCTGGTATTTAACCTTATACGTCATTGGAATTGGTGACATTTCAAGAATCTTGGAAACATATTTGCGGATCCCAGGACTGGTCATAGGAATTTTTTTTTTCTTCAAGGTTCAGTATAGGAGAAGACCTATTCTCCATACAAATATAGATCACCACATTTAGGTAAATTTCCTCTCACTGAAATCACCGGTATTTGAAGTCAAATATCAATGAAATTGGTCCCTTAGCATTCCAAAAAACTTGTAAAAATATTTCCGGATATCAAGAATGGCCATAATAACTTCATAGTTCAGTATCGGAGAAGGTCCGTTTTCCATGAAAAAGTTGAACACACATTTAGGATAATGTCCTCTTACTGAAAAAAATGGTGTGGAAACTCAAATATCATTGAATGGTCCCTTGACAACTCGGAAAAATATTTCAGGATCTCAGGAATGGCCGCAGGAACTATCCTTCAAGGTTCATTATAAGGAAAGAATTATTCTCCATACAAATATTGATCACCACATTTAGGTAAATTTTCTCTCCCTAAAATCACCGGTATATGAAGTCAAATATTAATGCAGTTGGTCCTTTGGTATTTCAAGAAACTTGTTAAAAGATTTCCGGAGCTCAGGAATGGCCATAAGAACTTCATGGTTCAGTATCTAGGAAGGTCGGTTCTCCATAAAAATGCTGAACCCACATTTAGGATAATTTCCTCTTACTGAAAACAGCAGTATTCGAACTCAAATATCAAATTGGAGGCGAACCAGCCTCAGGCTGAAAGCCTCCTAAATAAAGATAAATCAACCAATCAATCAAATATCATTGACCTTGGGACCAAGGAACCTTGGCATTTTGAGAAACTCGTAAAAATATTTCCGGATCTCATGAATGACCTTAGGACCTATTATTCAAGGTGCAGTATCGGGGAAGGCTGGTTCTCTTTTTAAAATTCTGAACCCACATGGAGGTTAATTTTCTCTCACTGAAATCACCGGTAATTGAACATAAATATCAATGAAGATGGTCACTTGGCATTTCGAAAAACTCGTAAAAATATTACCGAATCTAAGGAATGTTCACAGGACCAATTTTTCAAGTACCGGGGAGATAGCTTCTCCGCGAAAATGCTGAACACCACATGTAGGTACTGAAATCACGGATATTTTACCTTACATATACCTGGAGTTGGTTACTTGGCGTTCTCGGAAACCCGGAAAAATATTTTCGGATCTAAGAAATGGCCATAAGAAACATCATTCAAGGCGCAGTATCGGTGAAGGCCGGTTCAACATAAGAATGCTGATCATCATATTTCCAAGTCTACGTACTCCCGACTGACATGTGTAGAGAGGAGTACATCATGCTGTAGACCAGGGAATCAAGAAAATGCTATCTTCCGATGCTTACCGACGATAAAAATACTAGCTATCGGAATCATGATCAGTGTACAGTAAGATCATGGATTATCATTTGTGTTACACATCATGATCAGCAACAAAAACGATGATCTACTGATATGATAACAATCACTTTGTAATGTATCTCAAAATCTAGGAACTTGCTGTCTTCGGAAAAGTTGTTCTGGAGGTAAAATACCCTACAATACGGATATTTTTGGAATCGGGATGACACATATACAGTCAGGAATCCTTATTGCCGGATTCCTTATTGCCGGTATCTCTTATTGCCGGATCCTTATTGCCGGGCTATCCGCGAATAAGGATACCCACAGCTTATGGGATTTTCACTAATGGGGGCTGTAGTGGATTATCTCATTTGTTTCAATACATAAAGCTATACTGTCTTGGACAAAGTTGCTGTACTGGGTTAGACCAACAAGCATGTGCCATTGGATTCGGGTTAAATTGAGAACTACGCCGCTAGAGGCGCTTCACTTTTATGTTACTTATGACGGGCGCTATAATATATGGATCATATTTCCAACATAGAATATTTCGTGATCCTGACCATATAGAAAGTAACTGTCTCCAGTAAAGTTGGGCAGGTGGTCAAGTCCTTTTGGATGGTGGCCATATTAGTTCAGAACTCTCTCACTACGCAGCGCTAGTGTGCATGTGCAATTCCTATATAAACTGTATCTCGAGAGCCTGGCCATATAGAAAGTTGCTGTTTTGAGCAAAGTTGTACAGGTGAGCAAGTCCTTTCGGATGATGTTCATATTAGTTCAGAACACGCTCACTACGCGGCGCTAGTGTGCAAGTGAATTTCCTATATAAGCTGTATCTCGAGAACCTGGACATATAGAAGGTTACTGTCTTCAGCAAAGTTGTGCAGGTGAGCAAGTCCTTTCGGATGATGGTCATATTAGTTCAAAACACGCTCACTACGCGGTGCTAGTGAGCAAGTAAATTTCCTGTTTATATGTATCTCGAGAACCTGGCCATATAGAAGGTTACTGTCTTCAGCAAAGTTGTTCAGATGATTAAGTCCTTTCGGATGATCGTCATATTATTTCAGAACTCTCACACTACGCGGCGCTAGTGTACACATGAACTTCTTAATATGTTATGTCTCCAAAGCTTGTCCATATAAGATGTTGCTGTGCAATGTGAGAACAGGAACAGGAAAAGGGATGACGTGTAGAGGCCAGAAATCGATGTCAGATGCCATTTTGGAATCCAAGATGGCGGCCATCGGTTCAAGAAAAACTGTCAAATACCCTACAATATGGATATTTTTGGAAAGGGGACGACGTGTAGAGGCCGGAAATGGATGCCAGACGTCATTTTGGAATCCAAGATGGCGGCCATAGGGTCAAGAAAAACTGTCAAATACCCTATAATACGGGTATTTCCAGAGAGAGAACGACGTGTAGAGGCCAGAAATCGATGCCAGACGCCATTTTGGAATCCAAGATGGCGACCATCGGGTCAAGAAAAACTGTCAAATACCCTACAATATGGGTATTTCTGGATAAGGAACGACGTGTAGGGACCGAAAATCGATGTCAGACGCCATTTTGGAATCCAAGATGGTTGCCATCGTTTCAAGAAAAACTGTAAAATACCCAACAACATGGGTATTTTCGGATAGGAGATGACGTGTAGAGACCGGAAATCGATGTCAGATGCCATTTTGGAATCCAAGATGGCAACCATAGGTTCAAGAAAAACTGTCAAATACCCTACAATATGGATATTTTTGGAAGGAAATAGATGCCAGATGACATTTTGGGATCCAAGATGGTGGCCATCAGTTTAAGAAAAACTGTCAAATACACTACAATGTGGGAATTTCCGAAAATGGACGACGTGTAGAGGCCAGATATAGATTCCAGACGCTATTTTGGAATCCAATATGGGGGCAACATGTTTTCCATGGTCACTAGAGTGTTTCAGCGTTATATGAAAAAAAAGTCAAAGTCTGGAATTCCAAACGCTACCCTCTGGAATGGTAGTTTGGGGGGTCAGAATCACCCTGCCAAAATTTGAAGTCATTTGGTTCACGGGAACCCCTCGCTCAAACGGCTTGAAGTTTGTATGGGGAAAATCGACAAAATGTATGGGGGAGCGAGCCACTTTCACATTCGCGGCTCTAGGTGGCGCTGTAGTGGGTCGATTTTCTTCGTGTACAAAATGTATCACTTTTGGAGTATTGGGAACATCTTGGCTGAAGACCGGATGTGAATCCGAGTTACCCCCGAAAATTTATTAGCGTTTCAAACGAACACCACCTGCTTTACTTCTGGGGAGGGCCTAACGCGCTTGTGCAGTTTTTATTTTTACGAACAGGTATACGAATAGCAATGTTTGCATAGGTATAACTTTTTTGTTTAATCATGAAATTGGTTGAAATTTTCACAGTGAGTAGAAAAATGTTCGAAATTATGGTCTACTAAAAATTGGAAAAAATTGGCCAAGTGGTTCCGGTTTTATTCCGAGTTTCCGAGAGACCATCGGGGCGAGAAAAGGTACCAGTCGTCTACAACAAGGTGGTGCTGAAAATCCACAGCAACAGGCATCTATGGGTAGTGCTGATTAATATTTTAACAAAATCAACCCATAACCTGGTTCTTAATACTGAGCGTCCACCGGAAGGCCTTCCGATGACCTGGATCAACTTTAATCTGGATTATTATGTATTTTTGATCAAAGTAGGCCTTGATTATTCTCTGCAACTATATGAAATGTAGTAAATTAATGATTTTAGATATATAAGCGTTTCAATGGCTCCAAGTGGTCACCAGGTGATCCGCCGGAAGATCCGAAACATCCGTAAAATTCAGTGATACATAAATTCGATCAAAGTAGGCCTTGATTTTCTCTGCAACAATGAGAAATGTTGTAAAATAGTGATTTTTGATATGTTAGCTGTTCAATGGCTCCGAGTTATCACCAGATGGTCCGCTGGTAGATACGGAACATCCGTAAAATTAATTGCTGTGTAAATTTGATCAAAGTAGGCCTTGATTTTCCTCCGCAATTATATGGAATACAGTAAAATTGTGATTTCTGAAATATTAGCTGGTCATTGGCTCCGAATGGTCACCAGATGAGCCACCGAAAGATCTGGAACATCCGTAAAATTGGTTGCTAAGTAAATTTCATCAAAGTATGCCTTGATTTTTAATTGCAACTGTATATAATGTAGTAATAATATGATTTTTTTTATATATTAGCTGTTCACTGGCTCCAAGTGGCTCGCCGAAAGATCCGGAACATCCGTAAAATGTATTGCTGCGCAAATTTGATTAAAGTAGGCCTGTAGTAAAATGGTGATTTTTGTTATATTAGTGGTTCAATTGTTCCGAGTGGTCACGACATAACCCGCTGGAAGATCCGGAAAATCTGATAAATTTATTGCTGTGTAAATTTGATCAAAGTAGGCTTTGATTTTACTCTGCAACTATGTGAAGTGTAGTAAAATGGTAATTTTAGATACATTAGCTGTTCAATGGCTCTGAGTAGTCACCAGATGGTCCGTGAGAAGATCCGGAACATCCGTAAAATTGATTTATGTGTAAATTTTATCAAAGCAGACAACAACAACAACTGCAACCATCTTGGATTCCAAAATGGCGTCTGACATCGATTTCCGGCCTCTACACGTCGTTCCCTCTCCGGAAATACCCATATTGTAGGGTATTTGACAGTTTTTCTTGACCCGATGGTCGCCATCTTGGATTCCAAAATGACGTCTGGCAACGATTTCCGGCCTCTACACGTCATCCCCTTTCCAAAAATATCCATATTGTAGGGTATTTGACAGTTTTTCTTGAACCGATGGCCGCCATCTTGGATTCCAAAATGGCATCTGACATCGATTTCCGGCCTCTACACGTCATCCTTTTTCCGGTTCCTGTTCTCACATTGCACAGCAACATCTTATATGGACAAGCTTTGGAGTCATAACATATTAAGAAAGTTCATGTGTACACTAGCGCCGCGTAGTGTGAGGGTTCGGAAATAATATGACCATCATCCGAAAGGACTTAGTGACCTGAACAACTTTTCTCAAGACAGTAACCTTCTATATGGCCAGGTTCTCGAGATACAGCTTATACAGGAAATTCACTTGCACACTAGCGCCGCGTAGTGAGCGTGTTCTGAACTAATATGAACATCATCCGAAAGGGCTTGCTCACCTGCACAACTTTGCTGAAAACAGCAACTTTCTATATGGCCAGGCTCTAGAGATACAGTTTATATAAGAATGGCACATGCACACTAGCACTGCGTAGTGAGAGAGTTCTGAACTAATATGGCCACCATCCAAAAGGACTTGATCACCTGCACAACTTTGCTGAAAACAGCAACTTTCTATATGGCCAGGCTCTCGAGATACAGTTTATATAGGAATTGCACATGCACACTAGCGCTGCGTATTGAGAGAGTTCTGAACTAATATGGCCACCATCCAAAAGGACTTGATCACCTGTCCAACTTTGCTGAAAACAGCAACTTTCTATATGGCCAGGCTCTCGAGATACAGTTTATATAGGAATTGCACATGCACACTAGCGCTGCGTAGTGAGAGAGTTCTGAACTTATATAGCCACCATCCGAAAGGACTTGGTCACCTGAACAACTTTGCTCAAGACAGTAACTTTCTATATGGTCAGGATCACGAAATATTCTATGTTGGAAATATGATCCATATATTCTAGCGCCCGTCATAAGTAACATAAAAGTGAAGCGCAGGGTAATCTTGCATTTCCAAATGGTGGCGGACATCAATTTTCGACAGTTTTTCTTAAATCGATGGCCACCATCTTGGATTTCATAATGGCGGCAAACATCGATTTTCGATCTCTATACGTCATTCTCATTCCGAAAATTCACATATTATAGGGTATTTGATTAGCCTTGTTTTAAATGGGGAATTTTCAGTGACGAGAGCTGATGATGATGATCTGAGATTATCGCTATTTCATATGATCATGATCTGTTACACAAATGATAATCGCATTATCGTTTCCAGAACTGTCCATTGTGATTTATGGATTTGTACTAATCATGAGTGTAACCAAAATGAGAATGCCATTATCTTTATCTGAATCGTTGATTTTGATTCCCTGCTGTAGACTGGAACTGATCGATGCGCCGGTCCGGGTTACGAAAATCGAAAAACTGTTCTTCATATGCGGTTTTAGTACACGTCATTGCACTTTTTCTGTTCGTACACTACCAAGAAAATGTTCGGGAACACATAAATGAAAAATAAAGTTCTACATCACTTAGCCTATCTGACCTTGATGTGGATATGAAGCATAAAATGATATGATGAATAAATGTTGATGATATCAGGCGTAACATTTGATAACGGCACAAAAGCTTTTGTAAACAAAAGTTGTAAGGCCCCTTACACGTGAACCGAAGAACACCCACGTAAACCAACAACATCATCGGGTGGGGGAAATTTTCCCCTTTTCGATAATTGTATTGGCTTGCGTGAGCGTACTTCGATTCGCGTGTAAAGGGCCTTACAACTTTTGTTTACAAAAGTGTTTGTGCCGTTATCAAATGTTACGCCTGATATTCTTTGCAACTTTCTAGAATAATGTTGTAAAGTACCTTTACGCTGACGTTAGATATGAGAGAAACATGATAATTAAACTAGGGAACCCCATAGTTATGAGCGGTAGTTTAATTTATTTCCATTTCGTCAAACCAGTGTAGACTACATACAATGATTATTACAATGTTTACTTACATACTATGCATTAATTCTATTCTGTTTTAGCTTAGTTTGTATTTGCTGCTTGGACATAGTGATGTCAATAGTTCCGCAATGCAAATTATATAGGCGCATCATTCGATTGATTGGGCTATTTTTTGCATAGTTTGTTCTGTACGATGTTTCTGAAAATAAATTCCGTGTTCTAAGATATCGACAAGGTGTGTAAAAATTTAATTGTGCGAGAATTTCTGCCGAATCTATGCGCATTGAAATAATGTCGTTGATGAAGAAAAGCATTGCAAATTGGCGGCGCTCCTTAAGTGTTTGTATATTGATGAGCATGCAGCGCGCTTCATAAGATGGTAATGGAAATGCAGTCCAATTCAATTTACGTAAAGCATATAAAAGGAATTGTTTTTGGACAGATTCTATGCGTTCTTCGTGTATGGAAATATATGGATTCCATACTAGGTGGCAGTATTCCAGAATTGGCCTTACATATGTGGTATATAAAAGCTTAATAGTGTATGGGTCTTCGCAATTATGACTGAACCTTTTGATGAAGCCTAGCATTCTGTTTGCTTTACTAATGATAGTATTATAATGTTCTATAAAAGTTAGTTTGGAGTCTAGGATTACACCTAGATCTCTTACAATTTTGCTTTTTTCTACTATTTGGTTGCCTAATGATATTTCAATATGCGGTGTTTCAATTTTTCTGCTAAATGCTATTGCAGTACATTTTTTTTACGTTCAGTTTAAGTAGACTTTTACTACACCAGGTGTGGAATATATTGATTTCATTCTGAAATTCTTCTGCATCGCTAGAATTACTTATTTCCATAAAGAGCTTCATGTCGTCTGCATATACAAGCAATTTTATTTTTTTAAGTATGTAGGAAATGTCGTTTATGTACAAAATAAAAAGAAGTGGGCCTAAATGAGAACCCTGGGGTACCCCAGAGGTGACTGAAATTGGTTGTGAAAGTTTATTTTGAAAGCGAACTATTTGTTTACGATTCGGTAGTGTACGCTAAGCTGACGACGTTCTTCGCGAAGTCAAAAAATATTTCTTTCTTCTGAAAGTAGGGATGATCATTTCCCATGAGAATGATATGTATCGTAGTCGCAAGTAATTGTGACTTTTCATACTGCCGGAAATTGACTGTTACACTATCTATATAAAGTTGCCGAGGTTTGTCAAACTAACCAAAATGTATTACTATTACTATTACTTATATTACAGATAATACGTCAGTATAATTCGATAATCGCTAAACAATAAAATGATAATGTGATTATCGGGAGCTAACGATAACCGATAGCTACTAACCATGAAACCTTATTTCAGGAGTATTTTAGTGTAAAATTTATAAATTATAATCATTCATGATTAATACAGGTTGCTCTCGAAAATGTTCCAAGTGGATTATCTAAACTGTGCCCAACTCTGTACGAAGCATTAACTTTTTACAACAGTTGAGAAACGTTTTCAATTTATCAATAAATGTTACTGTCATTTGGAAGAAAACAATTACCCATGTAGCAATTAACTGATGCATTTTTTCTGTTGATATGAGTTATGCAAAGTTTCTGAATACATCATAGCAAAGTCCTGTCATTATCGGCTGTAAAATCGTAATTATTAATTGAATCAGCTCGGTGAGATCTACATCTTACAACAAATCACATCATCACATCATTCAGTTTCATCGACCTGCAGAGAACACTTTGTTTCCCAGTACATATTTGGACTAGCATTGTGTGATCTTGAGGCAAGAATCGATCTTAGTGAATCGATTCATTTTTTTTAAATTAATCGATTCACCGATTTAATCAATCATTTTGAATCCATCTTTTAAATCGATTTATTTTCAAAATAGCACAAAAATGTTTCAAATATAACGGATCAAAGGGAAGTTGGTGCAAATTAAGCCAAGTTCAGTCTAGAGTTGATATAACGGTACATAAGCTATCTTGTTATGACATTTCACCTATAATAGTCATTTAGTGTGATGATTGATATCCTTTATAAATAAATTGTGTAGTACGTACGCAGTAAATGTTGTGAGTGTAACATACATCTCTGCTGGTCATTAAAATAGGTGTAGGTAAAATAAATGTGAAATTTTAGGTCATGCTCATTCAACTTCATTTTATTAGACTTTAAAGTTAAGCATTTGATCGTGTAATAAAAATTAGGTAATTGCACGAGAAAACTCAAAGTTAAAATATTAAATGACTCACTCATTAGAATAAAATCTAAAATATGCCTGGTCAGTGAAATAGGCGAGGAAATAGGTGTGTTGCATAAAACAAGAGTATAGAAAGTTTGAAAATAATCGTATAAGTTTTATTAGACTAATGACGCTTAGTAACCGCTGTGCCCCCATTGTTAAGTAGAACCTAGTTCAATATTCTTGGCATATAAGAGAAGAGGCATGTTCTCTTCTGCATACGGGAGCATAACCTCCTCCATGATTTCTTTGTATTCTTTTTTTATTGGGTATCAAGCTGGAGCTGCGTGACAGCTTAATTTTCAAGACTTGACCCATTTGAATAAATTTTGCTTCTATCTTTGACAATACAGCAGAAGGACTAGCCTATGTTGGCCGCTTGAACACTGGATTCCGTATGTATTGTTTCAAGATAGTTATAGAAAAAATGCTGTGACGTGTGCGCGTAGATACATCCGCGTAGTAAACCGATTGAATAAGTAAATCCGTTTCGAACGAAATATCTAAATTATGTGAGTTACGGAAAACCGCGTGAATTCCGAAAGCCGTGCGAAACAACCGAAGCGAGAAAAAAGGCGTATTATCATTTAAAGAGTGTCACCAAAATAAATGTGATAGCCTATGTTGGCAAGTTGGTTAATTTTGGTTTCCTCCATAGATATTCTACTTATTTACTACTGAGCTTTACTGTATCAAATTAGTTAATTTAAAGAACGTATCAATCATTTCAAGATTTCGCGACCGCACCGAACAAATTCTATACTACATAAGCTCAAAAGCGTTTGACAAGCTCTACCGAATTGCGTATCACTTCTGCGTAAGCTCCGTAGACGTAGACGCGTTGAATCCGACAGTCGGCAAAGCTTTAACCTGTACCAGGTTAAGGAACGACCTCGAGTCAGTAAAACCGTTTAGAGCTAAATATCTTAATTACGTAAGATACGAAAATCGCGCAAATTGTGAACGCCACGCGAAACAACCGTAGAGAAAAAAAACAGCTTATTATCACTTAAAGAGTGCCACCAAAATAAATGTGATAGCCTATGTTGGCAAGTTGATTAATTTTGGTTTCCTCCCTAAATATTCTACTTATTTTACTGTTGAGCTTTGTTTCAATTTAGTTATTTTACCGCACGTATCAATCATTTCAAGATTGCGCGACCGTACCGAACAAATTCTATACTACAGAAGCTCAAAAAACTATTGGTGAGCTCTACCGCATTGCGAATCACTTCTGCGTAAGCTCCGTAGACGTAGGCGCGTTGATTCCGACAGCCGCGAAAAGTTTTTTTTTTTTTCCTTTGGTTTGTTTTTTCCGTCGATCTTGTTTTCCGTGCTGAGCACCAATGCTACCGACGTGCCAGGAAGGTAGCTCCCACACCTGGACCCTACCTATCGACCCATCAACTCATGAACCGGGGACCAACGGCTTTACTTCCCATCCGAAGGAAGGCGTGATCAGAGATGTTATGCCTCAGAATTAGCCGCGAAAAGTTAAACATGCATCAATACCACATAAGGAAAGATCGATTTTACGTATGGTTTAGTTCATAGATTAACATTGACTGCTGTTTAAAAATGTAAGTACTTGAACACTAAGAAATAAGTTAACTCAAATGCTTTAACCGCATATATAAGAGATTTCACGTATTGAGAGAATAATATAGTAATCGAGTACAACAAACTCAGGGGAATACAATACCTCCAAAAGTTTATAAGCTATTAATTGTCACATACCTCTACTTTTACTTATTTCCTAAACTATTCCTCTCCTTGTTAATCTGCTTAATGCTATTGGTCTGCCTGCGTTTTTTTTTTAAGTTCAAGACTAAATAAGAAGATTTATTTATTCTACAACTTTAAAGGTTAGTTGCCTCCCGCATCCTAATTCTTTTGTTAATCTACTTAATGTCATTAGACTTTCTGAAGTTTCTTATTTAAGTTCATTTGATGATTATGATATCTCATTAGTCTAATTTAATAAATTATTAAAAGCTCTAATTCACCTAATCAATCATAACCCATGCTTTATTAAATACCTGCACTTGTGCTTGTAATCTAAAATTAAACGTGTTTCAAGTACTGTTGATTTAAGCCTATACCTATTTATTAGTCTTAGTTCGACCCAGGTAACACCTTCATGTGACTTAAATGCTTCATTTTGAAGTTAGTTTCCTAGCTGATTTTTAAATTATATAGGGTATATGTTCCAATTACGCTCTCACGTTTCCACTATGTCGCACCACAAAAATACATATGGGTTTGTCACAATAGAAGCACACCACAGTGGAAATCCCGAGCCATAGTTCAAACACTTATCCCAAATCAAAATGAAGCACATACTTATAAGATTAGTTACAATACCATGTACCAAAATGGTGTTTAACATTGTTCCCTGAGTAATACCTCAATGAAAACAACAATGAAAGCTTGTCACGCAAATAGAAGGAGCACCGATGGGCACTTTCTGAAATATTTCAATAGTATAATTCCCTTGCAAACTCAAATAAATCTATCTGCGTTAAAAATAAATAAAATAAGAGTGATTTGCGGCAAAACCCGCCAGTATCACACCCAACGTCAGTGCCTATACGTAAGCGTACTACGACGCGGCTCTCAATTAAAGGAGTAACAAGTGTGATACTATCACTGCTAGACTAGATCTTTGGTTCTCTTATGCAGTGGTTTATCAGAGAGGGGGAGCTTAGTAATCCCCTTGCCTGCCCATGACGCCATTCTATCGCGGCATGAGCCAGTAACGCCAACCATAAACCTACCGTCTCCAACACTCCACTATAAAGCATGAAATTAAGCCCGCCCACCAACAGCAAGGTGCAAAAACTAGCCAAGGGGAGGGCCATCCTCCATGATTTCTTTGTATTCAAATCGAAATCAAATCATAATACGGAAAATGGGACCTCCATACCAAGAAAAACAGCCCCAAACCATTATGCTACCACCTCCATGCTTTACGGTCTTTACCAAGTACCGCGGATCGAACTCTTTAACGGATGGTCTACGTGAGAATATAGTAAATGACTATTTTGATTTCATTTGACATGTGGAAGTTTTCCTCAGGACCCTTGATTAGGTAAACGATTTAACAGGTTATAAAATTCGTTTTATTGGTATTAAATGAACGATTTAAAAAACGAAAGATTAACATATGAAACAAAACGATTAGATGGTCGAAGTGTAAAAGCAGGTAAATACTTAATTCAGATATCCCAAAACTCATCCGAGAGGGATCCCAAGAAAGCTAATTGAGCCATGCGTTTTGCATTGAGCCGATATCGATTCTGTGTCGTTCCACCAGTTTTGAAGAATGGCCTCTCTAACGGAACACTTGTTACCATTCTTGATAAATAGTTAACGGATTTTCTCCCATGCCACTACGGATTTTACTCCCATGTTCCAAAAGGATCGACAGAAAGTGGTAAAACAGACTGATGCGAGAATTTTGTAATTCAGCCGATATGCCCCCATGGCGATCCAGTTCTGGCATAGCAGAGGACTGATGAATCTGAAATATGTCATAAGTGGATGTAGATGTAGATTAATAACTTTCTTTACCATTTCGTCATGAATATCCCACGGGCCTCCGGTTGGTTTTGATGGGGGGACAGATGTGTGCAATCATCGTATACTTTATCGGTACTATAGATCTGCTCAGATACAATTTTAACTACCCGCGCGTGAGCTGAAGACTCCAGGTACAGGTCAATAGGGTTACGGTATGTAATGTGGGTCTAGTCCTTTCATTCGGCCTATCACGCAAATAAATAATTAATTAAGGAATATTACACAAAAAATAAGGAAAATATTGATCACTGATGGTTGATAAATGTGTACCACACACAAATCAATTTATATCACAACATTTCAATACATTTTCAGCTCTCGTAAGTAATAAAACTGGTTGAGAATATCACAATGTTCGGAGTTTTTAGCCGCCATGACTTATAAGGTTAAGATGGGAAGGTTGACTGACGATCATCAAATGGCCTGATTATGGCATTTATTGATTGGAATTACCTGATAATACACACTAGACGTAAAACTTACAGTTGCTGTTTGAATATTTTATGTTTATTTTAATTGTTTAACAACGTTTTCACAAGTAAAACATGGACCCAACTTTAGGGACACATTTCTTTTCTATGTTCCTAACTATGGCCCATGAAATTCATTTGACAGCATATAGCAATAAGAGTAACGTCAACAATGTTGTTTTGCATTTGGATGATAAGGAACGAACAGGAAGGGAGATTTTTTCTGCCAAACCTGTATAATGAACATCACAATGTTCTGATTTAGATATTCTGCGGTCAAAAGACGATAAGCGAAATTTTTAATTTTTAATTTTTAAATTGAGTGATTTAATGTAGTTTTCGTAAAATTTTCTCTAAGAAATGTTTTGAGGAATGAAGAGCATTAAGTTAACAGTGATAGTGATAAAAAAAAATACATCAGAAAACGTTACCAAGAGCGTTTTTTTGAGGATCAAACAAGATAGGACGAAGTTGCATCCATAAATAGACCCAATTTGGGGACAATAGACCCATATTACATACATTTCCCTCGTGAGTTATTGTCTTAAAAAAAGTAAGTTTTTCAACTTTTCGTGGTTTCTGATAGCAAACGACACGATAAGCATATCTAAGCATACCATTTAGCAGTAGAATATCGTTTGCAGGTAAATTCATTGATGAGTTATGATTAAAAACGTAATCGATGGCTGCATATTAGACCGAGGTTAGGGACGTATACCCTATTAAATTTCAAATGCAAATGCACTGATTTTCATAAAAATCGAATTAAAAGGATCGATCCAGTCGATTTTTGTCGTGTTTGAGATCGATTCAAAAAATCGATTAATCGATCTTTTGTAATTCTATCTAAGATCGCCCATTGCTAATTTGGACCCATTGTCATTCAGGGCGAAATGGAGAAAGGCAGGCAAAGGGAAAGGTATTTTATTTCTTGCTGGCCTCTTTTTCATTATCAACAACTTGAATTATTTTTTCCCAAACATGCGACAGCACTATTCGCATGCTTCAGTCAGCCGGTTGCACAGTGGTCTAGAACTGTGAAAAGACGGTCAAAAGTCATCATCTCATGACTCTTGCATTTAAGACTAGTGGTGTCTTCAGGAAAGTTTCTGGATATAAAAAGGCCCTTCTTTTGACATTGACAAATCAATGATTTATTCTCCAAGAAGTGAGATTCAAAATTTATGTTTCCAAAAATTCCATATTGACGCATTTCGCGCCAAATCGAATCGAAGCTGGCAGCACCCTCTCAGATTTCAATAAAGTTTTCTGGATGTGTAGACTTTGACTAAATAAGCACTTTTGCATACTCAGTTTTTCCAAAATTTATCTAGACTAACATTTGAGAAGGGCCAAACTTTTTCTGCCGATTTTTTTCAAAAAAATATTATGGAAAAATGACAATTCCAACAAAAATATGTTGTATGGATGATTTTTAGGAAATTGACCAAATTATCGAAAAAAAATACTGGAAAAAAATTCATTTGAGACCTACACTGAAAAAAATTGATTTTTAAATTTAAAGTCGATTTAAAAAAAATGGCCATGTTTTATTTGGATAAACTTTGCCTCAAGATAGGTAATTATGTTTACTACCATCCGTACATACATCGTGAGATGGGCACTTTTAAGGAAAAAAAAAAAAGTTTTTCTTACAAAAACTTTTTCATGTCTGAACTGATTTTTTTTTTGATTTGCCATTTTCACACAAAACTAAACCAGTGAAGCTCAAAATCATCTCAGAATCCAATGAAGCTCAATTTGCGATTCAATTTTGTCTAATCAGCACTTAAGTTCACTTTGATTAATCGAGAATTTCATATGAAAAGGGCTCATGATGCATTTCTCGCCAAATCGTATTTGGAATTGGCAGCACTCTCTCAGAGTTCAATAAAACTATTTGGACATGTAGACCTTGTCAAAAAAATATCATTCCCTTATTCTGTTGTCTACTACTGATGCAAAATTTGATAATATGTGAGAGAAAAAAGACAAGATTTTTCATATATCATTTATTTATATATTTTCAATGTTTTAAACCTATTTTCATGCATGCTATTTTTTTCCTTTTTCCAATTATTTTTGGTTCATCTTCTGAATTAGAATACCTTTTTGTCGCTACTTTGTCACCAGTTATAGGCACAAAACTGTGGAATTTCTGTGTGCCAGATATTGTCTTTGTGCTGTTATATAGTTCATCGAGTTCTTCTAACATTTCGATGTACTGTTCAGTGGATATGTACTCGAAACGTAGTTTTGTGATATTTTTATCTGTTTGTTCAACTGCCCAGTTATATAATTCTCGTGGAGTTGTTATGGTGTTTCCATAATCTCGAGCAAGACTAGTTCTCTTTGCCATTCGCTTGAGAGTGCCACCAGGTGTAGGTGTAGGTCTCAAATTAATTTTTTTCCAGTTTTTTCGATAACTTGGACAATTTCCGAAAAGTCATCCATACAACACATTTTTGTAGGAGTTGTCATTTTTCCATAATATTTTTTTGAAAAAAATCGGCAGAAAAAGTTTGGAACTTCTCTCAAATGTTAGTCTAGATAAATTTTGGAAAAACTAAGTATGCAAAGTGGCATATTTAGTCAAGGTCCACACATCCAGAAAGTTTCATTGAAATCTAAGTGGGTGCTGCCAGCGCCGAATACGATTTGGTGCGAAATGCGTCTATTCCGGTTTGGTGTCTTTGGCAAAGTTTTATAAAATATCAAAACAAGAAAGTTTGCTGAAGACACTAGGTGGCTATTTCTTCATCTCATTGAAATATGGATTAATTCGGTCCCGGAATCGATATCAGAAGATGCACGACGGTGATCGAAAGGTCAGTGCTTTTAAGTGGATTAGTGATGCTCCTCCAACCAAGCGGCGGAAGCAATTTTGCGATTGAAACCACAATAGTACAACAGGTCATCCCTTTCCACTTCGCCTCCGAGTGATTGAACAGTAACAACCGCAGCAGCAGCAAAATGAGTGATCGTACGGCAGTGGTCAAAAACGCCGACATGGGCGAAGAAATGCAACAATTCGCCATCCTTTTATTTAAGAGCGATTAAGTTGCCAGCAACTTCGTTAGCCAGCAACAGTAGAGCAGCAGAACAACAAAGAAGAGGAAGACCAGCAGCAACAGCGCAGCACATGAAAGGTACAGAAATCCAAATTCTATGGTTATTATATAAATATATTTTTAACATTACAACATGAATCGATCTAATGAATCGACTTATCGAAATAAAAAAAATATTGATAAAGAGTATAGTAATATACGAAAAGGAAAAAATAACGCCAAAAGTACCAATTTAATTAAAAAAAAGAAAAGATTTGTTTTTAAAATAATTGAATAATTTCAAAAATATACTGAATTTAATAAAAAAACGTATTACCGACTGACGAATATAACGACCAAGTTGACGAATACCAAAATTGGAAAATAAAGAGGGATATTGCTTTTGCAATTTTAAACGCAAGTCCAAAATTACCTCCAAATTTTAAATTCAAGGAGATTGACAGAAAGGCTTTAGAACAGTCAAGATCAATTTGACGCAAGCTCGGATGGATATTAAAACCATCTTAAATGTCCTTTAACCCTATGATGACAATGCCGAAGGTTTGGATGCTTTTATTGATAGCATTCAGTTAGCCAAGGATTTAGTACAAGCAGGCCAACATGCAACACTGATTGAATTGGCTAAAACGAAATTAACAGGAAAGGCACGTTTAGGGTTGAATCCAGATATCAACACCCTTGATGCCTTAATTGCGGATATCGAACAGAGATGCAAGGATACCACCACACCTGAAAATATTTTAGCGCAAATGAAGACGCTAAAACTAAAATCAAATGAAAATTCGAAGGGATATAGCGAAGAAGTTGAAAAAATTTGCTCCAAATTAAAAGCGACTTACATTGGACAGCAAATCCCACCCGCTGTAGCAGACAAAATGGTTCTGAAGGCAGGGATAGAAATACTAATCAACGGAATTAATTACTCAGAAACTAAATTTATTCTGAAGGCAGGAACATTTACCAGTCTGAATGAAGCAATTTCGAAAGTAAATGAGAACTGTCATCAAGAGACAATTCGAGGTGCTCAAGTATTGTCCTTCAATAGATCACGAGGACAGATGAGCAGAGATCCAAACAGAGGTTATAGAGGCGGATTTAGAAACGCATACAATCGGACAAATTTCAATTCAAATAATAACGGTTTTCACAACAATTACCGTTTTAAGAGCAATGTCCAACAAAGGAACAATCAAATTTTTTTTGAACAATCATGGAAATAACTGCAGAGGCAGGCGTTGAAATACGCGTCACGTCTTTAACATTAAATCTTGTCAACCACAGCCAGGTTATCAACAAATTTATCAAAGGATACCCAGCATCGAATCCAAGTGTTCCGCATTCACAGCAAATGTTTGCAGGTTTTTCACAATCTACCCCTCAAGCACAACATACTACTTACCAGCAACCACATTTTTTTTGGTCAGGTTCAGGGAGGACAGGTACCATCCTCTCAATGTATCTCAAAGCATCAAATTATGTGTCGATGAATGTACAGATGACAAATTGTAAATGTTCCTTTATTGTAGACAGTGGAGCAGACACTTCAATTTTTAAAAGCGGAAAAATTCTACCTCACCAACCAATAAATGTAAATAATAAATATAGAATTAACGGAATTACAAATACAACCATTGAAACAATAGCTGAGACCCAAACAGCATTAACTACAGATAATGATGACTTTATTGTACATACATTTCAGATAGTTAATGTAATTTTCTAGTCAAGTTCAAGTGTAACATTGACTATGAATATTTACTACTCAATTTTAATTTAGGAAATAAAATAGTTTCAATACCAATCGAGGATAATTCAGATAATGCTTTCACAATACCAACCAGATGTGATGTAGTTAGAAGTGTACCAAATGTTTCAATAAGTGAAGATTCAATAGTGCTACCACAGGAAATACAACCTGGTGTTTTCTGTGGGAAGACTATTGTATCTTCAACTTCAAAATGTATAATTTTTTTTAAATACGACTGAAAACCAAGTGGTGAGAAATTTCAAACCACAAATTGATAAATTGAAAAATTATAATACGTTCTCATACAAACAGAAAACTTATGTAGATGGAAGATTTGAAAAGTTAATTTTACTAGTGGACTTACACAAAGTCCCTAATTTTGCTAAAGGAAATTTAACGAACTTGATCAAAAAATATCAAGACATTTTTTGTTTACCAGAAGAGCATTTACCAACCAACAATTTTTATTCACAAAATATAACTTTACAAAATGAGATACCAGTCTACATCCCAAATTATAAACAGATTCATTCCCAATCTGATGAAATGAAAACGCAAATACGAAAGTTGATCAATGACGATATCATAGAACCATCGGTCGCACCTTTCAATTCTCCGATCCTTCTAGTTCCAAAAAAATCGGATGATAATACAAAAAAATTGAGACTAGTAGTTGATTTTCGACAACTTAATAGAAAGGTACTGGCAGACAAATTTCCACTGCCACGTATTGATGCAATTCTAGGCCAGCTAGGAAGAGCAAGATATTTTAGTACTCTTGACTTAATGGCTGATTTTTACCAAATCCCATTGGAAAATGAAGCACGTAAATATACAGCTTTTTCCTCCCCCGATGGACATTTTCAATTTAAAAGATTGCCTTTTGGGCTCAATATCAGACCTAACAACTTTCAGCGAATGAAGAACAGCGCTATGACAGGACTGACGCCCGAATGTGCATTTGTTTATATCGATGACATAGTGGTAATCGGATGCTCCATTCATCATCATTTGAGTAATCTAAGTTTTTCAACGTTTTAATTACAATCTTAAATTAAATCCACAAAAATGTAAATTTTTTAGAACCGAGGTGACTTATCTATGTCACAAAATTAGTGATAACGGCATTTTCCGGATGATTCCAAATTTCAAACTATCAGGGATTATCCAATACCTACAAATGAGGACGAGGTGTACCGTTTTGTAACTATTATCGCAAGTTAAAATAATTTGTTAAAAAAATGTATGTCGTTTGTCTGGAATAAAGAACATCAAGAAAGCTTTTGAACTATTGAAAAAATATCTTTTGTGTGTATGTGTGTGTGTGTGTGTGTGTGTGTGTGTGTGTGTGTGTATGTGTGTGTGTGTATGTGTGTGTGTGTGTGTGTGTGTGTGTGTGTGTGTGTGTGTGTGTGTGTGTGTGTGTGTGTGTGTGTGTGTGTGTGTGTGTGTGTGTGTGTGTGTGTGTGTGTGTGTGTGTGTGTGTGTGTGTGTGTGAGAGAGAGAGTGTGTGTGTGTGAGAGTGTGTGTGTGTGGGTTTCTCTTTCTGTGCCATTTATGGTCATGGTGAGAGTGTGTGTGTGTGGGTTTCTCTTTCTGTGCCATTTATGGTCGTAGTAGACAGCTTTAGTCCGGGAGTTAAAAGGTGATAGCTCTATTGCAGATCCAGCAACCCATTTCAAAATTTCTGGAGAGTCACACCCATTCCTAGGTTATTTTCACTTATAATAAGCCCCGCATGTATGCATCACCGTTATCAAATGGATATTGGTCTTACATACACGCTTCCAGGTTCGAATATATTATTTTCAAACCTGGCACGTATTTAGTTTATGTTTTTTTTTTTAATTTTAAAATGTGTTTGGACTGGTAATTTCTTCCTACAACCCATGGGTTCCGTAATTTTGATTTTCTCTAAGCTTTGCATCTCATTTCGTGATGCACCTTTGTCGTAATACTTCCTTTAACGAACACAAATTTTCTTGCATTGTCATGGTCATCTGCGAGGCATGTTTCATATTGCTCGCAATCTCCGACACCGGCGAGAGACCAGGAGCCGAACACTTTTGCATGCGAAAAACTTACTGATTCACGGCAACGTCGGCCACCGAATCACCACCAAAACTCGCGACGGACACATAATCAACACGTTCCCGGCTAATTCACCAACCGGACCGATCTCTCAATATAATTACACGCCGAAAGTGTAGCATCCGAACTCGGAGAACCGGGATGCCGACACCGAACAATGGCACTGAATCTGCGTTGTATATTTTGGAGGTTAGATTCAAGTTCAACCGAGCCACTCAAGGCAAACACTGGCAAAACACGATATAGGGAAAATGTAGGTAATGTCGGCCTACATATCCCTAATTTGGGCCCATACATAAATTCAGCAATCGACTAAATTTTCAATAGCGACCAAAAATATCCATTAGTACCGTCCTAATGACGCGTTCATCTAGATAAAATTGATAAATAGCAGACTTTTAGCGATGGGCCCAATCTTAGATCCATAGGCCAACATTAGAGCCATTTCCCCTATCACTAAATGATAACTTTATCAACACTTGCAACTAAATTTCAGCACACAAATTAACAAATTTAAAGCCAAAATGTATTTAACTCGCTTACAAAAAAATAAATCCTATTGAAAATTATATTTTGTCTCCTACAATTCTTCAATATACAGATTTCTCTAAAGATTTTATTCTAAGCACTGTGTAGCTTGGTCACTTTTATGTATATATAATTTAAGGATTGCCTCGTATTTATTTGAATTTATATTTTGTTTTGCCTTTTATTTATGAATTCCATTAATAATTATCGTTCACGTTATTTATTATTGTTTATATTTATTCATTTTGTGGAATAATTATACGCTCACTTAAATTAAATTGAAATCCCCATTACAAATTAAACGTATTGTAAATCCGCATAAAAACGAAACGCTTGCATACAAGCTGCCTCCCAAAATTCATTTTATCCGCCACTGGAAACGTTCACTGGTTTGTGAGACTCGTCGTAAAGTCCAAGGTTCGAATCCAAACATTCTCTCTCGTAAAAAAAAAATCAATCGAACCAGAAATAGATTGAAGCGAGACAGTTTAATCAAACGGTATGAGCGAGAAAAGAGTGAGGTTTGTTGTTTGAAAAGGTCGTTAATCACTTCGGTAATTGACGTATTTCCGGCCACGAAGACTAGGATCACGATTTGATCTGAGGGTTTTCGGAACGTCCACTCGTCCATTTTGACCTCCCTCCCCATGGACATGGAGGTTGACGGTACTGAAGCAAAGGGTTATGTTTAACTTCTTTATATTTGCAACGATGATGATTTCCTATAGTGACACATATCACCTTCTTAATGCTTCAGTATACCTCAAACGATTAATTCTTGGTTGTTAATAGAACTTCCTTGATGAAATCGGCTGCTTCATGCAGACTGAGCAATTCTGATTATAGTATCAGATTTGTTCTGTATACAAAGGAACTGGGAGGGCTTATGAGAAACTTCTCACCAATAAAGTAATGATCTTCTAGTAAATTTTGCATATAATTTTATTAATATTTTATTTTATTTAAGCATAAAGGGTGATACGGTCAAAATTTGGTCAAGGGAAAACGCGTGTAAATCGGTGAAATCGTTTATTTAAAAAATCAAATTAAATTTCTTTTTCAAGTTCAATTAGTATAAAATTCAGGAAAAATATTCAGTTAGGCTTCCGCTTTTCCAAATCCGAATTGCCGGGCCTTACGCTTGACCCCTGCCATCAGATTTTGTACAGCCACCTTGTCCACCTTCTTCGCCGCAGAAAGCCAGTTTGCCTTGAACTGCTGCTCGCCCTTAGCAGTTTTTTTTGGTCTTCTTTAGGTTCCGCTTGACAATAGCCCAGTATTTCTCAATTGGGCGGAGATCTGGCGTGTTGGGAGGGTTCTTGTCCTTGGGAACCACCTGCACGTTGTTGGCGGCGTACCACTCCATGGCCTTTTTACCGTAATGGCAAGATGCCAAATCCGGCCAAAACAGTACGGAACAACCGTGTTTCTTCAGGAAAGGCAGCAGACGTTTATTCAAACACTCTTTCACGTAAATTTCTTGGTTGACAGTCCCGGAAGCTATGAAAATGCTGCTTTTCAAGCCACAGGTACAGATGGCTTGCCAAACCAGATATTTCTTTGCGAACTTTGACAGTTTCATGTGCTTGAAAACATCTGCTACCTTTCCCCTTCCTTTTGCCGTATAAAACTCCTGTCCCGAAAGCTGCTTGTAGTCGGCTTTGACGTAGGTTTCGTCGTCCATTACCACGCAGTCAAACTTCGTCAGCATCGTCGTGTACAGCCTCCGGGATCGCGCTTTGGCCGTCGTATTTTGTTTATCATCGCGATTTGAAGTCACTACCTTCTTGTAAGTCGATAGTCCGGCTCGTTTTTTGGCTCGATGCACGGTTGTAGACGATACACCCAGCTTATTTGCGGCATCTCGGAGAGAGAGGTTAGGGTTTCGCTTGAAACTACCGGCAACTCTCTTTGTCGTCTCAGCGGCTTCCGGTTTTCGATTTCCCCCCGATCCAGACTTCCTGGCTGTCGACAAACGTTCCCCAATCACTTTAATTACATTTGTAACGGTTGATTTGGCAACTTTTAGCGATTTTGCCAACTTTGCGTGCGAGTAGCTCGGATTTTCGCGATGCGCGAGCAAAATTTTGATACGCTGCTCTTCTTGCTTGGACGGCATTTTGACAACTGAAGAGTGAATTCCAAAATCAAAATAGGAGCAACATTCTACACACACACACCTTCAAAATGAGGGGTGTTCAGGTTTTTTTAAATGCAAAATTGAAAGAAATACGTCAAGTTGATATTGACCAAATTTTGACCGTATCACCCTTTATTATTTTTGTTACAGTCAATTGGCAAGAGATTTAATATTACTTGCTCGTTTTTGCGTAAAATTATCAATATTTATTTTACTTGCAATTACCTTTGAAAGTTTTTTTTCAAGTTTTTTTTTGTGATCTGAAAATTTTCCCAGTTTGGTTAGAACAGAGCCTATCAATTTCGCTTTCAGAGTGTTTATGTTTTATGTGCGGTTTTATGATTCGTGAGCGCTCGCGATTCGTAGAATCGTTGATTGTGACTGCAAGCGGATTTGACGGGTTTTGTGTGTCGGACGCTTGCTTTTTGGCCTCTTCTTGTGTCTAACATGTGCAGAGTATCATTATAACGTCTAATGGTTTTGAGATTCCTGGTGGCGTGAAATATATTTGTGAGAATATCTTTTTGAGATTTTAGCAGTCACGTTTTGTTTGTAGTTTATATTTTATTTATTTCATGTAATTATCGTAAATAATAGTTGTTCAAAGCGCTGTGGATTATAAGATGCTCGATGACCCTCGAGGGATCGATTTTGCTTACTGAGCAGAAAATCATGAATTTAACCCCAAGCTCTTCCGCAGCACAATAAATCGCCACCATCATTTGTATATTTGATATTAACCTCGGAAACTATTTGCATATCAAGCGAAAACGTAGTCCTGTATTGTCGCGAAGCGTTATGGTTCTGAGATGCTCGATGACCCTGGAGGGATCGTTTTTGCTTACTGAGCAGAAAATCATGGGTTTAATCCCAAGCTCTCCGTCATGACTCTTAAAATTCATTATCACTAAACAAAATGAATATGTTCTTTCGATAGCCGGCTATCGAGAGATTAAATAAACAACAAATAAACAATACATACTTTTGGTTGCATCGCCAACTTGAGGTGAATCCTAACCGAATACCCTACCCAACCCTCCAACTCCGTAGCACTTATGAGGGTGTCGCTAAGTCAGTGGCCTCTCGTTAAGTAAGTACTACATCAACATTTCCTTCCCTATCCTTAGTTATGGTAAAGATGGGCGTGGCCGGGAATAGCGACAGTCATGCTTCTGTTACTCTTGTTTAGATTGGAACCAATGTTTACTCCTCAGCATTATTCCTGAAAGTAGTCTAACTGAGAATTTCATAAGAGAGGTGAGTGTCGCTAGTATCCAATCTACGAAGTATATCATAACAACGCTAACGCTAACGCTAACGCCACTCGTTCATTTTGACCTGGACCGTGGAAGAGGCGAGAGTACGTGAAATATTTTTCTTGTGTCGCAGTGTGTTTTTATTGGTAATTAGTAAAAATGTGAGAAGTCTAGAGATCGAATTTATTGTTACTTTTTGTTTCCTTCGTGTAGCCTAAAGTTCATCAGTTAGGTCAAAGTTGACGTGCGGTCAATTTGTGTGTGTGTGCGTTCGTGTAGAGAAAAGGTAATTCGTGGATAATTGTTTTGTGTGGAGAGTTTTTTGTTAACGCGTCTTTTTATCTAGGATTCGCTTCTAGCGATACACGGCCAAAGCTCGGCACACCACATCTCGAGCAAAAGCGCAACTCTCGACCCCACGCTTCTGCGTCAAAAGTCCCGGTTTGAGGGGAAAGCCAGAAGGAAACAAACCGTTTCGACAGAGCGGCCATTTCGCCACGCGGTAAACACGTTAAAAACACTGACGTCCCCAACGTCGTCTACAGCGCAAATATATGTCGGCGCGAGTTCAGTACCAGCTTCGAGAACATCCATCGACTGGGAATTTCCGCAGCAGCATCGCCAATCGCCGCATTTCGGGCGATAGCCACAATACCGCCCCAAATCAGCCAGTATCTGCTTTGCCGACCAATTCATCAGGCAGCTATTTCGGTACCGTGAGTAAATCCAACAATTAACCTAACCATGCACATGCGTTAACGACACCACACATACACTCCACGAAAGAAGAGCTCCATGAGTAAAAATAGCTAGCAAACACTAGAATAAATCCACACACAGGAGGGAAACTAGAGAGGAAGAAACACGAATAATGAAAACCTAGGTAATGAAATTAAATAAACTTACTTAAATGTTTTATAGTCGTTTACCCCAATAAGTGTTTTCCCGCTAAAGTTTTCCATGTAGCTTATTATTTTTGGTTTCAAGAATTCCGGAGTGATTTGAGATTTGGGCGTAATTGTATTTATAAATTTATCGCGAATAAAAGCTCAATTTTGAAAACTAATATATAGTTTGTTTATAAGATCGAGCTTTTATTCACGAGAAATCGGTTTGTTTACAAATACAATTACGCCCAAATCTCAAATCACTCCGGAATTCTCACATTTCGCGTCGTTCTACTTTTTTGTGTTTATGTTCTTGTACGCCAGGTTAGACTGCCTGGGAAATCAGGCCCTCCACTAACGTGTCTCGATCGGCGGGGATTCTTGAATAAGTGAGTTCCTCTGGTGATGATACTGGTGAGTGTTGTTTTTCGTGAGTAGGTAGAACGACCGGTAGCATCAACTATTCTCTCGTCGCGATTGAGGCAACCTCTTTGTGTGGAGAAACTCGATCCACCGTACCGTACCGTTTGAGTCTTCTGTTTCGTTTTGAAATTTAATTTTTGGTTCTGATTGAACAAACCCGCCCTGAGGTCGGGTTTCTAGCCGGGCAAACAAAACTCGACGGACGGTCCTCCTTGGAGGTGGCGCTTAAGCCGTCCGTTTATCGAACCAGAGAACGATTCAGAAGACGGAAAACCGTTAGCCGCGTTTTGCACGCTACAACTGATGCGTCAGATGTGCAATTATTTCACACAACATGGAAATAGCGATTTGCCAATTGCATTCGCAAGCAAAAGTTTTACCAAAGGTGAAAAGTCTAAACCAGTAATTGAAAAAAAATAATTGCCATTCATTGGGCAATTGATTACTTTAAACCTTATCTTTATGGCCGAAGATTTAAAGTTAGAACATACCACAGGCCATTAGTTTACTTATTTGACATGAAAAAGCCTACTTCTAAACTTACAAGAATGAGGCTAGATCTCGACTTCGACATTGAATATTTACCAGGCAAAGCAAATGTAGGAGCAGATGTTCTATCCCGAATACCCACAAAATCTGAGGACCTCAAGTATTTGATACTTGTGGTCAATACACGTTCAATGACAAATAAACAAAAACAAAATAGTAACAGACAATTGGAGGAACCTAACAGAGAGATTGATCACCTCACTGTGTGGCGAACCGATAATCCGTCTGAGGTTAATAAATTACTAAAACTAGGTTGTGAAGTGTACCACGATCACTTAAAAATACATTTATGTAATCACAATTATAGGAAAATTTTAGGTATGGTAACAATATCATTAACACATAACAATGGAAGTCGAACTTTACAGTACGCACTTCTGGAAATTTCGAAGCTTTTAAAACAATACAAGAGAAACATGATAGCGCTATCGGAACAGGATTTGGTTTTTAAACTTATTTCCCTGCAATCATTAAAGGAAATCGCAAATAAAGCCATTTCCAATTATCAAATAATTATTTTCAAACCACCAAGGTTTATACAAGAGCAGGATGAGATTAATGAAATCTGGACGCGTCACCATATGACCCCTACAGGAGGACATATTGGTCAACACCGGTTATATTTGAAACTGAGAGAATTCTACAAATGGCGAAACATGAAATCTGATATCAGGAATTTCATAAAAAGTTGCGAAAAATGTAAAATCAATAAACTACATAGGCATACAAAAGAAGCGACAGTTGCGACGACAACTCCTTCTAAACCACTCGAAGAGCTTTCTGCAGATACAGTCGGTCATTTTGCAAAAGCTAATAACGGCAATAGATATATCCTTACAATTCAGGGCAATCTAACAAAATACATTGTTTTAATTCCAATTCCTACAAAAGAAGCGCCAGTAATCGCAAAAGCAAAAGCAATTTTATACTTATTTATAGAGCTGCGTACAGATCAAGGAATAGAATACCGAAATGAGGTTCTTGATCAGATATGTAAGCTTTTAAAGGTAAAACAAACATTTTCCACCCTTACCATCCACAATCGATTGGAGCATTGGAGAGAAATCATAGATGCCTTAACGAGTATCTACGATCTTTTACCAATCCACCAATCTGATTGGGACGAATGGATTAAATTTTATGCTTTTACTTTCAATACTACACCACATACCGAACACCAATATACTCCATATGAATTAATGTTAGGACGAAAAGCAGAGTTACCTCATGACTTGAAGCAAAGACATCATATCAAGAAGACTGGCAATTTTGCCAGAATCCAAGCGACAGATACAATAGCGCTGCGCTTGAGTGAAGGATGAGTCAACGCTTAGAAAAATGAGCAAATACACCAACCTTTCTTCTGAGGATGTAATCTTTGCTATTAAATTCGTTCGAAGCATTTACCTTTGAGCGGCAGATGACACGATTGTACCTGTCTCATAGCGTTCGTATGAGAAAATGGAAGAGTTGCCAGTCTTCTTGATTTGTTGTCTTCGCTTAAAGATAAATTCCTCAAGAACTAACCCAATATATAATTTGAAAGAATATTACAACGAAATAAAATTCAAACTTCAGAATACGAACAAAATAGCACATCAGAACCTAGTATTACAGAAAGAGAAAAGGCTATTGGCCACGAGCGCCATTGATCCCATTGATGGCCATTGATGTATAAATTGACGATCAAGTGTATATTACTAATGAAAATAGAAGAAAACTTGACCCGTAACCAAACTGGGCCTACATAAGCCCATTCAAAATTATAAATATACAAAATCCGATTTGCATAGTGGAGAACATTTTAACAAAATAGCAAAGTACTATTCACAAAAACAGTTTAATCAAAGCATAAATTTAAAGTAAAATGGAATAGTAAAAAAAAATTAACTTTCTAAAGGAACCTGGTTTTAATTTAATTTTTTTTTCTTATTTACAAGCAATTGTTGACAACAATTTACCGAATGATTTCGTTCCGTTACATCACTCTTGCAAACGGGGAAGATGTAACATAATATGTAACATGACTCATGACATAATATGACACAATCTCAAATTTCACAGAGACCTTTTTGCTAGACCCTCCAAGTTGACATACGACAGTCACTTCAAAAGAGCAAACACCAAACACCTTCCGTACCTCATCGTCAAAAATACAACCACTCAAATTATTAAAACCATCTGTTTTGTTTCCGTATAGCGTCCATTACACATGTCAATATATTGACAATAAATTGACATACTGACAATATTATTGAAAAGGTGATATTGATGATGATGATTGATGACAAGTATTGACGAAAAGCTGATTTTCATTTCACTTTGTCAATACTCAGAATATATTGACAAAAAAAAAACAGTCAATTCTATCAATATCATCAATATACGAATATTGACAACATCAATGGCAATACGTTTGAAGCCTTTTAACCTCAATGTATTAAAGTCAATATTACTTTCTTAATTTCCCCACACAAGAAACATGGATCAGCGGGTCAAAAGAGAAACGTCCTTACTGGACCTATGCACTGAAAAAGTTTTCATATAGTTTCCATTGGGAACGCACATGATATTTTTCCAATAACAAAATTAATGATTTTTATCTGAAATTCAAATAACGTTCATACGATCACATGAATTGTATATGACAAATCACATAAACTTCATTGGACACATAAGGTTCATGTGGTTTTGTGATGCGATTCCCAATTATGAGATCACATGAAAGTTAAGTGAAATTCTAATGGATATTTTCCATTGGAAATGTGATTTATTTTTTGAGTGCAGAAAATACTAACTACACACTGAATTCGGATAACCTGAGTCGGTAAAATTTTACCCGGTTTTTGAACTACTGAAAAAGTCGGTAAAATTTCAAATTACCATCACTCGTAAGAAAACAATAAAATCGACACATTATCATTGAACGGTTTTAAATAGGTCCGTACAATTTCGTAATAAATTTCAAAATTGTTGAATTGGTTGGTACTAGAAATACTCAGAGGAAGAGATGGGCGGAGAGAATGTTTTGAGCCAAATAAACTGTCAAAATCTGAGCCAATCGAACATTTCCATTATAATTTTTCCGAGAATTTCTTATTCTTTCTAGAATAAATTTGAAAGTATTGCAATCGAACAGAAATTCAATCCCCTTTATGTTTTGTGTGCTTCTCAAATTCAACTAGGTTTTGGAACCAAAAACAATACAAAATGATCTTCGTTGGTTAATGAATGGCACCAAGAAATGTGCAAAATATTGCGATGCAATCAATTATTATTTTGCATGTAAATCGAATCAAAAATAAAAGTCATTTAAAATGCTAGCTTCTAGCAAGGGTTGCAAGATAATTAAGGAACAAATCCTTGCTGCCGTATTGTATTTTGTTTTCTCCGCCTATCACACCCTCTGAGCATTTCTAGTTGGTACTATCCTTTCACTCCACTGAAAGTTCCAATAAGAAACTGTCAATGTTTGTTAGAAGATATGATTTCTCGAAGGTTCCGTCAACGCCAATATCAAATGTTGTAATTTTTTGACAGGACACAGAAAATACATAGGACAACATGATAACAAATTAATGGAATTGAATCAAATCGATTGTCGACTGCGTGGAATTACCACTCGTGTTGAATAACCCACGTTCATGGTATGCAGTTTCCCATACATAAACTATTATGCTGATGTTTTGGTAAACATTCCTAAAGGAAAAACTTGCATATATTATTGAATTTGCGTTACATGTGAAACGCAGATAGTATTAATTTTATTTTAAAGTAAAAAAAAAAACAAAATTACATGATTATGCTTGTGATTTTGTAGAAAATGAACATCGATATAGACGAAGCCTGGGTAGTGATTGGCGACTGTAAAAGGAAACTTTTTTTATTTAGTTTGATATCCATTTTATATCACACACGAAGATTTAAACAAAATGCCAACACTGCATGCGTGAAGGTGCATTGTGAGTCAGTCGGTTTAAATGACGTACGTTCTCCCTCCTCTTGGGTGGGGGAAGAATATTGAGAAAGTGAAATGAAAATCAGTTTTCAACAATACTCGTCATCAAACCATCGTCATCAATATTATCTTTCAATAATATTGTCAGTATGTCAATTTTTTGTCAATATATTGACCTGAGTAACAAACGCTTTAGTGTATTGTCATTAATGTTGTCAATATTTATATATTGATTATATTGTAAGGAAAATTGACAATACGATGTTTGTCAATATATTGACATATGTAATGGGCGCTTATGACCCAGAATGCGTTTACAAAATAAACGCATCGACTATGACTCTGACCCGGAAAACAACAGACCTAAATTCTTTCGCTATGTCTTTTCGGCACCCTTTGTCTATGTACTATGACGAATGGAACGCCATAACGAGTAACCAACACACGTGACAAATTGATGTGATTGGTTGACTATGTTTGGAGACCAGTAAGGTTACCTCCCATAAAATAAGTTACTAGTGTAGAGTTAGGCTTGAGTGAAGGTTTCTAGAATTAAGATATGGAAATAAAGATTCATTCAATTTACCGAACACGAAAACAAAATCTTAGTGTGTACATTCACACTTAAACGGAGACCCTAACCCTTAGATCGGTAATGCTAAAAATTACAGATGTTGCGGTATTTTCTCGCTTTTTTGCTGAAAACTGTAAATGAAATGACCGAATTTCGGTAATTTCATTTTAATTTAACGAAAACGGTAAACATTTTTATCGGTAGGTCTGTAAATCAGCTTCATCACTGACTTCGGTGAAATATTTTACTGAAGTTTCGGTAAACAAAGCGTTCCATTACTGAGTTCGGTAACGGTCTCGATAAACGTCAAATCCACCATATTGTTATTTTCGATCGACTTTGAAAGCGTTCGTGCTTGTGAAAAATAAAAAGAGGCTGTTATGCAACACCAAGATGAGCGAATCGTAGATAGGGGAATTTACGTATTCTCGTCAATCTAAGCAGCGTCCGAACTTCTTTTAGCGATTTTTCAGCGTCACACACATACATGACAGGTTTGTTTGTTGACATGTATCTGCTGCTTGCTGTTCTACCAATTCCAACCGACAGAATTGATCAAAACGGGTTGAACATGTTTTTACAACGCTCCAAACTTCTCAGGTGAGAGTGACTATTGTCGGCAGTCTCTTTTTCTTCGGCACTCTTTCCATTTGAACTGCGTGTTAACCAGCTGTTCTATTATCGGCAACTCGAAATCAGCCGTATTTTGTAGTATGTATATTTCATTTAAAGAAAAATATGGTATAACAGGAATTCACAGTCGTAAAAATGTAATCAGATTGAAGCTGAAAAGGTAAGGAATCGGCTTAACACATTCAGCGAAGAGTTTTGATGGGAAAATACAGTGAAATAAACGTTTCAATTTCGGTTGCCGAAAACAGTCATTGGGTGCCGAAGCCATAATTTACCCTATTTTCCGTAAGTAATTAATTTTCGTTTTCTAAATAAATACCGATTAGAGATGGCCGATGTTGTTGCTTGTTTTTTTTTCTGTCGGTCCCAGTTCCTTTCCCGTTGACGACGATTTGAAAACAGCATTTGGAATCTTTATCCAATGCTTTCCTGTTTTCAGTGTAGCGCCGTTCATTGGTGGAGCAATTTGCAATGGGTTGCAGTGACCGCCACCTTGAAACAATATTAAAGCAAATTACAGTTGAGTCGGTTACCTTTTCAAAAAATTACAGATCTCTCGGTAATTTTCGATTTGCATATCATCCTCAAAATTACAGTTCTCCGGTAAAGTCGACTACAAATCAAGCAATTGACGAGTGCACGGATGGATTTGAGTTCACTCATTCGACAAAAAGTGACACAACAGCGGGGCCCTGTTTACTAAAAATGAACACATATGTGTTCATTTTTAGTAAACAGGGCCCCGCTGTTGTGTCACTTTTTTTCGAGTGAGTGAACTCAAATCCATCCGTGCACTCGTCAATGCACATCAGTAAACGTTACCGATCGCTCGGTAAATTTGACAGCAAATTTTGCTGATCCAGTTTACAGATTTTCCGGTAATGTTTTCGATTACCGAAAAAAATACCGACCGTTCAGCTGTTGAGAATTCGGTAAATGAATTACCGAAGTCGGTGATTTTTTCTAAGTGTGTTCCATATAGTTGCAGAGAATAATCAACACCTACTTTGATCAAAAAGGCATAATAATCAAGATTAAGGTTGAAGCGGGTCACCGAATGGACACTCAGTATTTAGAACCAAGTTGAGGGTTGATTTTGTTATAATATTAATTATAATTATTAGCACTCATGCGCTGCAAGGTGCGTGAAAGAGCTTGACACGATCGGTGTTGAGTAAGAAAGTTTTTTCGAATGAAATTGATATCGAAAGTGTACCAAAAGTGCTTCTGAACGTGTTTCGCAGTTGGGTGTGGTGAAATTCGCGGTTGTTTTCAGTGAAAATTCCGTATCACCGAGTTCCCTTTTTTTTGCCGTTCGACGACATCGGGAATGCGCTCCCGGATATATTGATTTGGTGAGTACGTTCCAGTTGAGGATTGTTCTTGTACATTTCTCGATTGCATTTTCGAGGGGACGTGTCTGCTTTTGTGGGCAGTGCGTTTGATGGTCGGTTTGGTAGTATCCTTTTAAATATAATGTCTAATGTCCAAATAACCTCGATTTTCGGTCTATTGATTCAATACTTTAGTATTATATTTTCAAAACATACAATTATGCATTATGTCATTTCATGGCACATAAAACAAAAAGTGTGTGTATAGGACCCAATAATCTAGGTTATTTGTATTTTGTAAAACATCTTTATTTTTTATTATATTTTTTATTTTATTACATATTTTATATACATTATATATTACATGATTATATATAAATTCATAATGTAAATTACAATAAATACTGGGACGGGAGGGAGCATCAGGGCATCATTGAAGTTGTAACTGGACAATGGAGTGGAGTGCCAACCGGAGTCTAGAAGGGAATGTGTACTGTCATTTTAGATAGTTACATTTCACTCCAACAGTTGCAATGAATTTGACGCGCTCTTCTTAAACAAATCATCCCGTGGAAAGCTTAACATGCATTGCGAATTTCGTTATTCATTTTGTTGGATCATATTGTTGGAAGGAGATTCTCTTATTCCCGCGGGTTTCGCGTAAGTGCCTCTGCTTACGGGCCCGTCCAACCCTTTTTGGCCCTTCATACAGCAGTATGTTGAATTCAGAATGATGACGGAATTTGATCTTGCTGTTGAGTGGAGCCGCATGCAGGGCAAGACCCAAGCTAGGATGGTGGCTACTTACATACATAAATACATATTAATTATAATTATTAGCACTAGAGTCGCGCACGGAACCCATTTGGATACGGTTGTGTTTGTTCTCTGTTTTGTGCGTGCGTTCGCTTTCATAGTTTCGGTTGCATTTGCGGGCTTAGCGCTGGCACTCTGCCTCCCGGACGGCTATACGTGTGTGATTGGTGGTTTTCTCGCTTTCTGGGAAGTTTTAGACTCGAGAAAGAAAACGTGATTCATCATGTTTGCAAGCATCAGAAGATTTGGCGCTTTCTGCGTTGTTTGATTCTTTTTTTTTTTCTCTCGGACCAGATATTTGTGGCATCGCGAGTGATAATGTTTCATTTCAGTTTATGTACGCGCTGCAAGGTGCGTGAAAGAGCTTGGCACGATCGGTGTTGATGTTGGTTCACTTGCAACTATTTTTGCAAAAAAAAAATTATTAAGTTTTTTCGAAAGAAATTGATATCGAAAGTGTACCAAAAGTGCTTCTGAACGTGTTTCGCAGTTAGATGGTGAAATTCGCGGTTGTTTTCAGTAAAAATTCCGTATCACAAATTTTTTCACCGAGTTCCATTTTTTTGCCGTTTGACGACATCGGGAATGCGCTCCCGGATATATTGATTTGGTGAGTACGTTCCAGTTGAGGATTGTTCTTGTACATTCCTCGATTGCATTTTCGAGGGGACGTGTCTGCTTTTGTGGGTAGTGCGTTTGATGGTCGGTTTGGTAGTATCCTTTTAAATATAATATCTCATGTCCAAATAACCTCGATTTTCGGTCTATTGATTCAATACTTTAGTATTATATTTTCAAAACATACAATTATGCATTATGTCATTTCATGGCACATAAAACAAAAAGTGTGTGTATAGGACCCAATAATCTAGGTTATTTGTATTTTGTAAAACATCTTTATTTTTTATTATATTTTTTTATTTTATTACATATTTTATATACATTATATATTACATGATTATATATAAATTCATAATGTAAATTACAATAAATACTGGGACGGGAGGGAGCATCAGGGCATCATTGAAGTTGTAACTGGACAATGGAGTGGAGTGCCAACCGGAGTCTAGGAGGGAATGTGTACTGTCATTTTAGATAGTTACATTTCACTCCAACAGTTGCAATGAATTTGACGCGCTCTTCTTAAACAAATCATCCCGTGGAAAGCTTAACATGCATTGCGAATTTCGTTATTCATTTTGTTGGATCATATTATTGGAAGGAGATTCTCTTATTCCCGCGGGTTTCGCGTAAGTGCCTCTGCTTACGGGCCCGTCCAACCCTTTTTGGCCCTTAATACAGCAGTATGTTGAATTCAGAATGATGACGGAATTTGATCTTGCTGTTGAGTGGAGCCGCATGCAGGGCAAGACCCAAGCTAGGATGGTGGCTACTTACATACATACATACATATTAATTATAATTATTAGCACTACCCATAGATGCCTTTTACTGTGGATTTCCAGCACCACCTTGTGTTACACTGAAACAAGGACCATAATTAGGAATACTATTTTGCAGAAAACACTTATTTTCAATATAAACACGCTTATTACCGTTAACTTTACTATGAATTCAGTAAAGTTGACTATAAATGTAAACAACTGTACTATGATTCTGGTAAAACTACTATGCTTGCTAAAAATACATAGAATTTTTTTTTTTTTTGAAATCCCAGGGTTGACCTATTTTGAAACACTCTAGTGCACATGTTTTAGGAGAAAATATATGAGAATTTTCATAGTAAAACTGCTGTAATATATTTGTTTCTGTATGGGGTAAGTTAAAATAGAACACACCATATTTATATCCTCATAGCAATTCAATTTACAAGACGTTTTTACGAAATTTTGGATGCAAAAACATTGGGTTCATGTTAATTTATTATTTTTCCAGAGAGCCTCAAAGTTCAACTTTGAAAAAAGAAACCGTTTCAACTTGCCCCGGTGTACCTTGTATAAAAGTTGGTTTTTATGACATACAAACATCAGTGTAAGAGCTATTTGAGAAAACGGCATTTCCTTGAAAAACCTTAATATCTTAAAATAGAATGAACTAAACTTTTTGAAATTTTGCTCATTTTTAGTCATAATAAAGATTATTCATATTCCACTAATTTTACTAAAATTCGTCCACCAAAAGATGAAAATCGTGCGTTTTATTATAATAAATCGAACTTCATACAGGTTATTCCAATAAAGTCCACAACTACAACGATAAATCAATATGTTTAACCACCAGTCAAGATTTAAAAAATATAGGGGAAATAACTCTAATGTTGGCCAATGGATCTAAGATTGGGCCCATCGCTAAAAATCTGCTATTTATTAATTTTATCTAGATGAATGCGTTATTGGACGGTACTAATAGATATTTTTGGTCGCTTTTGAAAATTTAGTCGATTACTGAATTTATGTATGGGCCCAAATTAGGGACATTTAGGCCGACATTACATCCATGTCCCTATCTATTCAGAATGTTTAAAAAAAATCCACTAGGGTGTACACTCAATTTTGCGATACGCTGTGTATCTACCGACAAATTGTATATAATGTAAAAAAAATGGCTTATACCTGCAAAAGTAGAGGCCATATGCGTGCAAATTTAAAATTACTTTGTATGCGAATTATTTTGACATTATATACGACTGTATCTGTCATAACAATTCAGTTTGACAAGTCTTACGAGTTCATCCGATTTTTTTTAACTCTTTATTGTGTGTGTGTATTCAATCTAACCCTCACTGGCCGGCAGTGGTATTATGGAAGAAATTTGCTCACAACAATCCTTGATGTAATAAATTAAACAAGTTTAGTCCGGGAGTTAGAAAGCGATAGCTCATAACTCTTCTGCAGATTCAGCAACCCATTTTAGAATGCCTGGTAATTCACGTCCATTCCGAGGTTACTAATCTAATCTAATCTAACACCAACACAGCCAGTTCTTGAAAGCATCCAGGAAAATGATGGATATACCTCCATCATTTTTCTTGTCTATTTAATATATGTGATGAAGATGCGTCACACATATCAAAACGGCCAGGCCTACTGTGCAGCATTTAAGGGGCAAGATGATTCAGAAAACATCGGGCCTGTTTAAATAGAAGATTTAAACACGATGCTTCAGAATTCAATAAATGGAAGAAACGTGGACATCTCGTACCGTACGTTTCGATTTTGGTAATTATATGATTGGTTGGTCGTTGGAAGCATCAAAGCTAGAAAGGTTAAGTGATGCTCCATTTTCTTCTGACGGTTGGGACATGAGCACTAACTCTTGTCCTAGCCTTTTATGGCTTATGGCTATAACGCCATTACTCGCTTTCTGAAAAGAGAAGAGGGAAAGGAAAAGGAAAAGGACAAAGGGAAAAGGATTATGTGAAATCTATGAACATAAACAATATTTTTGAATTGAAATATACAATATAGAAATGCATAACGGCGGTGGTCACTACCCGGTCTTGTCACTATTATCAAGTCATAAAAAGTAACAAGAACTAAAATGTGATCCTTTGATTACTGGAAAATCCTGATTACCCAGATTAAAGTTGTCACGACTAGGGTTCGGTGGTAGATCTTATACCAGTAACGCACCACAAAAAGGTGATCTCCCAACGTAACTGGTTTGAAAAGATAAAAATTTACAAAATGGAACGAACTCACAAAGTTTAGCCAATTGAACCTGAAGGCAGCTTGACATGTGTTGATGTAGAAGTCCAAATTGTAGACGAAACTTGACGAAGATCAACATGAACTAGTCCGGTTTATGGTAGTTAAGCGGAATGTCTTCCCTCGATTTGAGACATGATCGGAACACTTAGAAATAACTAATTTGGGATGGTCCGTTAATTATGTCACGCAAATTTGGCCCATTTTAAACTCCCCCCCCCCCCCTACTATGAACCTTAATTTTTTTGTGTATGGCTCGTCACAGATTTCACAAGTAATGTTCTCCTTTGATATGTTCAGCGATCCGCCACACCTCCATCATAATATCGGGAAGTCACGAGTTCGTTTGAGGCTCCACCTTGGTTTCAAAGCCACTTGTAAAAATACACGCTGCCCGGGGCTCAGAAGTAGCCATTGAGGTACAGCCCTTATGAAGATGAACCACAAATGTGGAATGTGGAATGTGGAACCAGCCTAGACAAAAATCACAGCAGACCCATCCAATTGGAGTATCACTGCTCATACTCTTAGAGGAGGGAGTTAATACGACCGGTTGGGTTGAAACATGAGACTATACTCTAATTCACGTCCATTCCGAGATTACTTTCACAAACAATAAGCCACACATGTAAACACTACCGTTATCCGAAATCTGGCGCGTATTTAGTAATGTATGGAAATATGCAGTTATTATTGATTTATATTTATTTAACTCTTTATTTGTTCCAAATTCAAAATAAATTACATTTCATTTTAACCTAGGTGCTCCAGTTACTACAGTAACTTACCAGCCTTAATTGGGTTCTTTAATTTTGAAAAATTAATCGGTTTTTATGTATCATCTGAAAAACCTTCGTTTTCTGAGCACAGCTATATTTTTTTCGAACCCACACACTTTCATCTCGATTTTTAAATCAAGATTTAAAGCAAAATAATAACTTCATTGTTTGACACTAAACTGACACACTGACAGCTCGCTCCCATACAAAGTGACACCGAGGGGCGTTAAAAGGTGAATTTTGCAAATGTAATCGTACTTATTTAAAATAGTTACAGTGTATCAAAATTGATGAAATTTTGGGTTTGGGTTTCATTTTTAATGCAGATTACGAATAAGCATTTACCTCAATACCCTTAAAGAACCCAATTGTTATGATACGCACCTAGGTCCCCTTCTTTTTATTTTGTACATTAATGACGTCTCTCTTATTTTAAAAAAATATCAGGGTGCTTATATACGCTGATGACATGAAGCTATTTTTAGAAATAGGAAGCGATAACGATATGAATGTGTTTCAGAATGAAATACATGTTTTTTACAGATGGTGTAGTAAAAGTTTATTGAAACTAAATATCAAAAAATGTAATCTTATAACGTATAGTAGAAAACTAAACAAACAAAATCTTTGTATTACATTAGGTAATAAAAATGTTCAAAAATGTGAAAATGTAAGAGATTTAGGTGTTATTCTAGATTCTAAATTGACATTTGTGGACCATTATAACACAATAATACATAGAGCAGGCAATATGCTTAATTTTATAAAACGTTTCGGTCTCCACTTTAAAGATCCTTATACAATTAAATCACTTTACGTTGCTTATGTGAGGTCAATTTTAGAATATTGTAGCGTTGTTTGGTCACCCTATATTAAAAAGCATGAAGAACGAATAGAGTCAATCCAAAAGCAATTTTATTATAATTTATTTATTATATTATATTAGGTTGGACGGCTTTTCCTCTCCCGTCATATGAAGCACGTTGCTTGCTGATCAGCATTCAAACATTGAAAGAACGTCGGGATTACGCAAAGATTTTTTTTTTAAACAATATCATTTCGCAACGCATTGACTCAGCTGATCTATTGTCAAGGTTAAATGTGTATGCACCTTCCCGACAATTACGCAATCGACAGTTGTTCGCAGTAGATCGCCATCGGACCAATTACGCTAAATTTGGACTGGTAAATCAGATCATGACTGTTTATAATCATCATTGTGAAATGATTGACCTAAATATGCCCTCAACAGAATTAAAAATATATTTCAGAACCCTGCAAAGTCATAGAACATAAGTCCTAATGTTAATATGTAGTCTACAATTTGATTGATTGACGAATAAATAAATAAATAAATAAATAAATAAATAAATAGATATATATCTAACTGTTTTTACATTGTTTCTGCCTTGGCAATTCAGTATTTTAAACAAGTTTTTTTTTAAACTTGCATGTCAGGATTTCGGAATTTACGCGGCTTACACCGATTGTTTTTATCAATATTGGTATTTTTGGAATCGAGGCCGGAAATTGATATCTGACGCCATTTTAAAATCCAACGGTTTTTTTACACGGTTATTTTTACACGGTTTTTCGCGATTTACACGGTACGTTTTTAACGATTTCTCGACAACGATACAACATATCGACTTGATTCCAATCACATTATCCGTTTCAAGCTATAGGTAATCGAATGGCATACTTAGAAAAAATCACAATTTTTGGTGTAGATACAGAATTTTTTTAAATATGTCTATATGGTCCATAGCATGCTTTAATTACAAATGGCATCAAAATCCGATTTTTTAAAAACATTTAAGCATGTGGAAAATCAAAATCTCGTAGGTTTTTTTACACGGTTTTTTATTTTACACGGTACGTATCCCCCGTGTAAAAAAAAGACCTGAGTGTACCCATATTGATGGTATTTTCCACTTTATATGAAACTGGAAGCCGTCATCTTGGTTTTCAAAATAACGACAGATATCAATTCTGATATCCGGAATCTAGGCATCACCCCGATTCAAAAAATACCCATATTGATTGGAATTTGTTAGTAGTTCTTACTTTTTGTAAAACTTGAAGTCGCCATCTTGTATTTAAAATGGCGTCAGATATCAATTGCCGGCCTCTGGACAGCACTCCGGTTCTAAAAATACCCATATTGATGGGTATTTGACAGTATTTTCCACTTTTAATTAAACCGGAAGCCGCCATCTTGAATTCCAAAATGGGAATCGGATATCAATTTCCGGCCTCTGGATATCACCCCGATTCCAAAAATACACATATTTATGGGTATTTGACAGTATTTCCCTATTTTTTTTAAACTAGAAGCCAAAATGGCGTCAGATATCAATTTTCGGCCTCTGGGTCTGGACATCACCCCGATTCCAAAAATAGTCATATTGATGGGTATCCGGATAATTATAACTAGGTTATGGTCCATTTTAACATTATCCGGATAGGGATCAGAATGTTTAATCGAAGTAATGTAGTTCAAGCTGGTTTTACATCAGACGACATTTATTTTTGCATTATTAACTTGTTTTTTAGTCGAAGGCAGTTCATCACGACAATCCGACAAAAAAAAACTTGTACTAAAGTCCGGCTAATCCTCTGCTGGCACACGCGCGCATTTTCATACAGACATTTACCGATCTCGATCGGGTTTTTAAGAAGCTTCTTTGTAAAAACGGCAGAAAACACAATGTTTGTTGTTAACGAACATATCTTATACGTGACACAACATTATTTTTTACACTTAAAAGAAATACAAATTTTGCAATTTACGCGGATTTTGGAATTGACGTGGATATCGGAATTTACGTGGATTTTGGAATTTACGTAGATTTCAGAATTTACGCGGTGTTTTTATACGTGGATTTCAGAAATAACGCGCTTTTTCACGCGGTTTTTTTTTACGCGACACGTATCCCCCGCGTAAAAAGCGAATCCAGTGTATGACAAATTACATCTTAAAACTAAAAACTAGCACTAAATCTTATCTAACTATTAAGGGAATTAATCATTGCAATTGAGGATTACAACGATTTTTGCCTGAAATTATTAATTATTTTTTTGGACATTTGTTCTAAAGTCTCAACAATCGAAATTCTATGTACCTCGATAGTACTCTACCAGAGAGGCAACTTCAAAATCATCTTCAGAACTTTGATCTGAATACTTTGAAGTGCTTTTTTCCTGGTAGTGCAACAAGTAGACCATATTGGCACAGCGTAAAGCATGGCCAGTATAAAAACTTGTTTAAATATTAGAAGATTATTCGTAAGGCAAAGTTTGGATTTCCTGTTTTTAAGAGGATACAAATATTTTATATATTTGTTACATTTGGCTTGAATGCCCTCAATGTGATCTTTAAAATACTAATCCAAGTTATTTCACTTGACTTGACCAACAAATTGGAACTCCGTTTAAAGTGACTATATGACTACTACTAGGTTTCAAAAACGAAGCTCTAGGCTTATGTGCAAATATTATAAGTTGAGTTTTGGAAGCGTTGGGAAAAATCTTCCATTTTTGTAAATAAGAAGAGAAAATATCTAAACTTTTTGCAGTCTGCTGCAAATAACACGAAGATTTCTTTCTTTAGCGGAAATGCCTGTGTCATCAGCGAACAAACATTTGTGGCAACCCTGAGGCAAATCAGGTAGGTCCGAAGTGAAAATGTTATACAATATAGGCCCAAGAATGCTACCCTGAGGAACTCCTGCTCTAACAGGTAGTGGTTCAGATTTAGAATGTTGATAATTTACCTGCAGAGTTCTGTCAGTTAAATAATTTTGAACTAATTTCATAATATAGAGTGGAAAATTAAACTTTTTCAATTTTGCAATCAATTGCAATCAAGGTTTGATTGCAAAATTGAAAAAGTTTAATTTTCCACTCTATATTATGAAATTAGTTCAAAATTATTTAACTGACAGAACTCTGCAGGTAAATTATCAACATTCTAAATCTGAACTGCAGGTAAATTATCAACATTCTAAATCTGAACCACTACCTGTTAGAGCAGGAGTTCCTCAGGGTAGCATTCTTGGGCCTATATTGTATAACATTTTCACTTCGGACCTACCTGATTTGCCTCAGGGTTGCCACAAATCTTTGTTCGCTGATGACACAGGCATTTCCGCTAAAGAAAGAAATCTTCGTGTTATTTGCAGCAGACTGCAAAAAGTTTAGATATTTTCTCTTCTTATTTACAAAAATGGAAGATTTTTCCCAACGCTTCCAAAACTCAACTTATAATATTTGCACATAAGCCTAGAGCTTCGTTTTTGAAACCTAGTAGTAGTCATATAGTCACTTTAAACGGAGTTCCAATTTGTTGGTCAAGTCAAGTGAAATAACTTGGATTAGTATGATTAGTACACTGTCGAATGGTTTTTCTATGTCTACACGGAGAAAAAATACTACCCAAAATTTGAGTTCTTTTAACTTAATATTGACTTCAGCCTCTCACTTGCACTCGTTATTGTTGTCAAAAAAGGAACGAGAGATTCGACCCAACGATATAGTTCAGCCCAATAAGTTACTTTTGAGTAAATTGCATATTCTTAAATTTACGTGAATTAAACTTAATTTTGGGTAGAATATACTTAAGAGTAGGTAATTTTTTGCCGGTGTTAAATGGAAACTACTATATGCGATTTACTCAAATTTGGGTTATTGGGCTGAACCCCAGAATTGAGGAGAAAGTACTTAATTTTGGGTAGTTTTTCATTTCCGTGTAGAAGAGCAACTCCAGTTGAGCAGCCTTCAGATTTTTTTTTTCTTGATTTGTTTTCCGTCGATCTTGTTTTCCGTGCTGAACACCAATGCTACCGACGCCAGGGAGGCAGCTCCCACACACCTGGACCCTACCTATCGACCCATCAACTGATGAACCGGGGACCAACGGCTTTACTTCCCTTCCGAAAGAAGGCGTGTTCAGAGATGTTAGGCCTCAGAACATCCCGGCGGCGCCGACTGGGATTGAACCCAGTCCTGCTGGGGTGAGAGGTAATCACGCTTACCACTACACCACCGGCGCCGCTTCCCCTTCAGATTTGTTTGAACGAATTAAATTGGTAACTCTTAAGAGTTGATGATTAGTTAAATGCCCATGGCGAAATCCAAACTGCTCATCTGCAAAAATTGAATTGGTATTGATGTGAAGCATCATTCTATTTAAATTATCTTTTCAAAAAGTTTACATATTAAAGAAAGCAAACTTATTGAAGAAGCTTCAGCTGGATTTTTTTTTTATGAATTGGAACAACTTTTGCATTTTTCCATTTATTAGGAAAGTATACCAAATGGAAACATGGATCGTCGTCTATTATAATTCAATCGAATTTAACATCGCATTTTGGTACTGAGGCAGCTCTTGCTTCAACTATAGAAGTAGTCAGAGATTCAAGAGCATAATTAATTTCATCTTTGGTTTGCAAAGGTATGTATGGATCAAAGCTATATTCCATAAATGTTCGATATTGCTCCCTGGTAATTGACAGTAGAGCTGTTGGGATTAGAAATTATTTCTTGGGATATTTCAAAAGTTACTGGAAGTTGATCAGAACCGAAGTCAGCATGGGTAACCAATTCGCTACAAAGTTGACATGAATCAGTTAAGACCAAATCAATAGTTGAGAGATTTCTTGATGAAGAAAAGCATGTTGGGCTGTTTGGATATTGAATAGTGTAATAACCT
>NW_027041221.1:110000-120000 GCF_037179485.1 Ochlerotatus camptorhynchus
ACCGGTAAAGGCCAGTAAGTGCTGCCAGCAGATGAATGAAGAGATATTTGAAACAAAATTGATAAGAAATTCAAATCGGTTTAATACAGTTAAACAAATTTCAAAAGTATGTACGTGGCAGATTTGGAAATAATATTTTTTTTAATCTGGAAGCGTGTTTATGATACCATTATCCATTTGATAAAGGTAGAGTGAACATGCGGGGCTTATTGTAAGTAAAAGTGACCTCGGAGTGGTCATGAATTACCAGGCATTCTGAAATGGGTCACTGGAGCTGCAATGGAGCTAACACCTTCTAACTCCCGGGGTAAACCTGCTTTAATTTAAGGATAATAAAATGCAGTTTTCTTCCATAATAACACTGCCGGACAGTGGGGGTTAGATTACACACACACACACACACACACACACACACACACACACACACACACACACACACACACACACACACACACACACACACACACACACACACACACACACACACACACACACACACACACACACACACACACACACACACACACACACACACACACACACACACACACACACACAGGGCTACAAATGGTGAATTGACAACCTGGGAAGAGCGTTTTTCCTATCTCTGGTCCTCACAAGTTCCTACCTCACACCTCCCCGTGGTGTAGCCTGGGCAATGTTGTCCTTCTGACAATAGCAAAGTGAGGGGGTGCGACGCGAACACTGGCGCGGTAACCATAACACGACGATCGAGGAAATGCTTCGTCAACCCGCAGGAGTGCCAACCGGCACATTAGGATCGACGCCAGTAAGATCTTTATTACGGCATACTGGATACGGCATGGAACTATGGACACGACACGGCACAATGGATTGGATACCACGCTACAGGGCTGACAGTCGTGCTATTCTGCTCCCTAAGTAAAGAAGGGTGACACCTTCTTGAAATGGCGAGTGGGCTAATAGTGCGGCTGCCCCCGTCCCGGTAAAACCTTGGCAGGCCTCCGGATACGTTCAAAACTCGTCACCAATTGGTGATTGGTGAGTAGTAGACTCAGATGTAACATTCCTGACTTACGCCGATCTGGCTCTGAACACGGCCCCCATGAAGGACCGTGTCAACCCTAGCATGGCCTCCCTGCTTGCATAGATAACCATGGGATCACGATAGGCGACTACATACAACGAGTGGAGATAGCGGCCCGGAGGGGGGACCCAACAGAATGGAGAAAAACGGAGAAAAAAACAAAAAAGAAGAAAATGAGAAAACCCAAAAAAATATGAAGGACGACGGCAAGACGCCAGAAATTGAAAACGGAGGAGCGAACGTGTTCGCAAGGAGCGGGATATTGCAGAGATCACCAGTGTTGAACCTGGAGGCAACAGCGAGTTCCAACAGCAGCAGTAAGCCCCAAGGTGAGCAGCAAGGACACCAAGGAGAGCTAGGTCTTATGCTAAGCCAGGTGTTCACACCGAAATCCAGCAGTAGCACACCCCAAGAAGGATTGCAGCTTGGGAAGACCAAATTGATGGAGGTCAGGAGGAGGATCAATGAACTCCATGACTTCATCAAGGATAAGAGCAACGTCCACAAGGCAATAAAGGAAATGGTGACGGGCATCAAATCCGCCATTATTGCTGCCGAACGTGAACAGGATGCGCTGAGGACGAGGTCCGTAACTGCCGAAAGGGCACTGATCGAGGCCAAGGAGAGAGCAGCAGCTGAAATACAGGAGACGCCAAAGGGACCTCGAAATCCACGCTCGGAGAAGAGGAAAAGGGAAACTCCAGGAGAGGAAGAGGAGTTGAAAAAAGTCAAGAACGACAAAGAAGACAACAAGGAGGAAGGCTGGCGTACCGTCGAGAAGCCAAAGGAGAAGTGGAAAAAACGGAAGGAAAAAGACGTGAAGAAGAAAGCTGAACAGAAGAAGGAGATACCCAGGACTCGTCGGGAGCGAAGTAAGGGCGATGCTCTGATCGTCGAAGCTAAGGACAAAACGTCGTATGCAGCACTCCTCCGGAAGGTACGAGAGGATCCGGAGTTGAAGCAACTAGGAGAGAACGTGGTGAAAACCAGGCGAACCCAGAAAGGCGAGATCCTCTTTGAGCTGAAGAAGGATCCTGCTATCAAGAGCTCAGCCTACAAGGAGCTCGTTGAAAAGTCTCTTGGCGAAGGGGCGAGCGTAAGAGCTCTATCCCAGGAGACAGTGGTCGAGTGCAGGGACCTGGACGAGATCACCACAGAAGAGGAGCTAAGAAGTGCGTTGAGAGTGCACTGCGAACTGGGAGATGTCCCGATGTCAATCCGCATGAGGAAGGCGTACGGCGGCATGCAAACGGCGGTTATACGGCTTTCGACAGCTGCAGCAAATAAGCTGTTGGAGACGGGCAAGGTCAAGGTTGGCTGGTCATTGTGCTCGCTGAAAGCCACTCCTCGGGTTACCAAGCAATTGGAGCGATGCTTCAAGTGCATGGGATTCGGTCACCAGGCGAGGAACTGCAATGGCCCTGACAGATCTGATCTGTGCAGGAAATGCGGAGAGAAAGGCCATATTGCAAGAGGCTGCACGAAGCATCCGAGGTGTATGCTCTGCAAAAAAGAGGACGGTAACGATCATACGACGGGAGGCTTCAAATGCCTAGCATACAAAAAGGCGATGGCAGGCCAACAGTAATGGAGGTAACCCAAATAAACCTCAATCATTGCGACATTGCTCAGCAACTGTTGTGGCAGTCGACAACAGAAACAAAGTGCGACGTTGCAATCATTGCGGAACCGTATCGAGTCCCTCCCGATAACGGTAACTGGGTTGCGGATAGAGCTGGGATGGCAGCTATACAAGTTATGGGCAGATACCCCATTCAAGAAGTGGTTGCCAGCTCATACGAAGGCTTCGTCATCGCCAAAATCAACGGAATCTTCATGTGTAGTTGTTACGCACCCCCCAGATGGACGATGGAAAAGTTCCACGAGATGCTTGATGGACTTACCGAAGAGCTGGTCGGACGACGACCGGTAGTCATAGGAGGAGACTTCAATGCTTGGGCAGTGGAGTGGGGAAGCAGGTGTTCCAATGCAAGAGGGCACAGTCTGTTGGAAGCTCTGGCAAAACTGGAAGTTATGCTGGCCAATAAAGGCACCAGCAGCACTTTTCGCAGAGATGGCCGAGAATCCATTATCGACGTTACTTTCTGCAGTCCGTCGCTGATGGCAAACATGGATTGGAGAGTGTGCGAAGGATATACCCATAGCGACCATCAGGCGATACGATATGGCATCGGTCAACGGAATACTGTGGCAGTACGGAGGACGAGAACTTGTGACCGAAAGTGGAAGACGAAAGCTTTCGACAAGGATTTGTTCGTTGAGGCACTTCGTGTGGACGGGAGTCCCGTAGATCTAAATGCGGACGAGCTGACAGAAACGTTAGTGAGAGCATGTGACACGACCATGCCGAGGAAACTGGAGCCAAATAACAGACGGCGTCCAGTCTACTGGTGGAACGAGGCACTTAGTACTCTCCGCGCTAGTTGTCTCAGAGCCAGAAGACGTGTTCAGAGAGCAAGAACGGAAGCAGACAGAGAGGAACGAAGAGAAGTGTTTCGAGCGGCCAGGGCTGCTTTTAAACGAGTGATTAAGCAGAGCAAGTCGAACTGTTTTAAGGAGCTGTGTCGAGACGCTGATGCCAACCCCTGGGGCGACGCATACCGAGTCGTGATGGCGAAGATCAGAGGTCCAACGATGCCCGCTGAAATGTGCCCAGAGAAGCTGAAAGTCATCGTGGAAGGACTTTTCCCGAAGCACGACCCAACAACCTGGCCACCTACACCGTACGGAGAAGGAGAGGGAGATAACGTCGAAATCACCAACGAGGAGCTCGTAGTAGTGGCGAAAGGATTGAAGGTGAAGAAAGCTCCCGGTCCGGATGGAATCCCCAACGTAGCGTTGAAAGCGGCGATCCAGTCATCCCCGGACATGTTCAGGATGGTGCTGCAGAAATGCCTGAACGAGGGTCACTTCCCTGACAGGTGGAAGATACAGAAGCTAGTGTTGCTGCCGAAACCAGGAAAACCGCCGGGGGATCCAGCATCATACAGGCCTATATGCCTGCTGGATACACTCGGAAAACTCTTGGAGAGGATCATCCTAAACAGGCTGACGAAATACACGGAGAGTGAGCACGGATTGTCGGAGAAGCAGTTCGGATTCCGGAAAGGGAGATCGACGGTGGATGCAATTCGGACAGTGGTCGAGAGAGCTGAAAAGGCGTCCAAACAGAAGCGGAGAGGAGATCGATATTGCGCCGTGATAACGATCGACGTCGAGAATGCGTTCAACAGCGCCAGCTGGGAGGCCATCGCCGAAGCACTGCATAGAATGAGGGTCCCTGACTACCTGTGCAGGATCCTGAGGAGTTATTTCCAGAACCGGGTTCTGGTCTACGAGACAGACATGGGACAGAGATCGATTAGGATCACAGCGGGAGTTCCACAAGGCTCCATCCTTGGTCCAACGCTCTGGAACGGGATGTACAACGGCGTGCTAACGCTGAAACTGCCCAAAGGAGTTGAGATCGTTGGCTTTGCGGACGACGTCGTCTTGACGGTAACAGGCGAGACGCTGGAAGAGGTGGAAGTGTTGTCAACCGAGGCAATCGACATGATTGGTAACTGGATGAAAGGAGCGAAGCTGCAAATAGCCCACCACAAAACGGAAGTGTTATTGGTCAGTAACTGTAAAGCGGTACAGCGGGCAGAAATCACCGTCGGGGAGCACACCATAGCCTCGAAGCGTGTGTTAAAATACCTGGGAGTGATGATCGATGACCGGCTAAACTTCAACAGCCACGTCGAATATGCCTGTGAGAAGGCTTCGAAGGCCATCAACGCGATAGCTAGAATCATGCCGAACAACGGTGGTCCCAGCAGTAGCAAGAGGCGTCTTCTGGCCAGCGTGTCATCATCGATACTGAGATATGGAGGTCCAGCCTGGGTTCCAGCGCTGGAAACGAAGCAGAACCAAAGGAAACTGAGCAGTACGTTCCGGCTCATGGCCATGCGAGTCGTGAGTGCGTACAGAACCATCTCGTCGGAAGCAGTATGCGTTATCGCCGGTATGATCCCTATCGGCATCACCCTGGCGGAGGACAGCGAGTGCTACAGGCAGAGAGAAGCCGGAAGAGTACGGAAAGTTGTGAGAGTGGAGTCATTGGCTAAGTGGCAACAGGAGTGGAACACGACGGAGAACGGTAGATGGACACATAGACTAATACCGATTCTTTCGACCTGGGTGAACAGAAAACACGGAGAAGTCAATTTCCACCTAACGCAGTTCCTGTCTGGCCACGGCTGCTTCAGGAAATACCTGCATCGGTTCGGACACGCAGCGTCACCCCTCTGTCCGGAGTGTGGCAACGTCGATGAAACGCCGGAGCATGTGGTCTTTGACTGTCCAAGGTTCGAGGCAGTGCGAACGGAGATGCCCGTCCTTAACGTGGAGAATGTCGTCGATGAAATGTGTCGAGAGGAGGACTCTTGGAATGCCGTCAGCAGGGCAGTCACGCAGATTATGTCAGAGCTGCAGCGTAAATGGAGAGAAGAGCAGCGATCTAGCAACGCCAGCTAGCGCTGAGAGTACGACAAGTGCATGAGCACAGCCACCCCCCGAAGTAGTCGCTTCACAGTGGTCCCGGGGGGATCCAGGCAGAGGAGAGAGTAAGGAATGGGTTTTAGTGGAGCTGCACTAGGCAACTAGTGGATACCACACCGTGCCACCTTCACTACAGGCCAGGCTTCTTGAAGCTTTCCTAAACCTTACTATAAAAAAAAAAAAAAAAAAAAAAAAAAAAAAAAAAAAAAAAACACACACACACACACACACACACACACACACACACACACACACACACAAACACACACACACACACACACACACACAAACACACACACACACACACACACACACACACACACACACTCACACACACACACATACACACTCACACACACACACACACACAGGGCTACAAATGGTGAATTGACAACCTGGGAAGAGCGTTTTTCCTATCTCTGGTCCTCACAAGTTCCTACCTCACACCTCCCCGTGGTGTAGCCTGGGCAATGTTGTCCTTCTGACAATAGCAAAGTGAGGGGGTGCGACGCGAACACTGGCGCGGTAACCATAACACGGCGATCGAGGAAATGCTTCGTCAACCCGCAGGAGTGCCAATCGGCACATTAGGATCGACGCCAGTAAGATCCTTATTACGGCATACTGGATACGGCATGGAACTATGGACACGACACGGCACAATGGATTGGATACCACGCTACAGGGCTGACAGTCGTGCTATTCTGCTCCCTAAGTAAAGAAGGGTGACACCTTCTTGAAATGGCGAGTGGGCTAATAGTGCGGCTGCCCCCGTCCCGGTAAAACCTTGGCAGGCCTCCGGATACGTTCAAAACTCGTCACCAATTGGTGATTGGTGAGTAGTAGACTCAGATGTAACATTCCTGACTTACGCCGATCTGGCTCTGAACACGGCCCCCATGAAGGACCGTGTCAACCCTAGCATGGCCTCCCTGCTTGCATAGATAACCATGGGATCACGATAGGCGACTACATACAACGAGTGGAGATAGCGGCCCGGAGGGGGGACCCAACAGAATGGAGAAAAACGGAGAAAAAAACAAAAACGAAGAAAATGAGAAAACCCAAAAAAATATGAAGGACGACGGCAAGACGCCAGAAATTGAAAACGGAGGAGCGAACGTGTTCGCAAGGAGCGGGATATTGCAGAGATCACCAGTGTTGAACCTGGAGGCAACAGCGAGTTCCAACAGCAGCAGTAAGCCCCAAGGTGAGCAGCAAGGACACCAAGGAGAGCTAGGTCTTATGCTAAGCCAGGTGTTCACAGCGAAATCCAGCAGTAGCACACCCCAAGAAGGATTGCAGCTTGGGAAGACCAAATTGATGGAGGTCAGGAGGAGGATCAATGAACTCCATGACTTCATCAAGGATAAGAGCAACGTCCACAAGGCAATAAAGGAAATGGTGACGGGCATCAAATCCGCCATTATTGCTGCCGAACGTGAACAGGATGCGCTGAGGACGAGGTCCGTAACTGCCGAAAGGGCACTGATCGAGGCCAAGGAGAAAGCAGCAGCTGAAATACAGGAGACGCCAAAGGGACCTCGAAATCCACGCTCGGTGAAGAGGAAAAGGGAAACTCCAGGAGAGGAAGAGGAGTTGAAAAAAGTCAAGAACAACAAAGAAGACAACAAGGAGGAAGGCTGGCGTACCGTCGAAAAGCCGAAGGAGAAGTGGAAAAAACGGAAGGAAAAAGACGTGAAGAAGAAAGCTGAACAGAAGAAGGAGATACCCAGGACTCGTCGGGAGCGAAGTAAGGGCGATGCTCTGATCGTCGAAGCTAAGGACAAAACGTCGTATGCAGCACTCCTCCGGAAGGTACGAGAGGATCCGGAGTTGAAGCAACTAGGAGAGAACGTGGTGAAAACCAGGCGAACCCAGAAAGGCGAGATCCTCTTTGAGCTGAAGAAGGATCCTGCTATCAAGAGCTCAGCCTACAAGGAGCTCGTTGAAAATTCTCTTGGCGAAGGGGCGAGCGTAAGAGCTCTATCCCAGGAGACAGTGGTCGAGTGCAGGGACCTGGACGAGATCACCACAGAAGAGGAGCTAAGAAGTGCGTTGAGAGTGCTCTGCGATCTGGGAGATGTCCCGATGTCAATCCGCATGAGGAAGGCGTACGGCGGCATGCAAACGGCGGTTATACGGCTTTCGACAGCTGCAGCGAATAAGCTGTTGGAGACGGGCAAGGTCAAGGTTGGCTGGTCATTGTGCTCGCTGAAAGCCACTCCTCGGGTTACCAAGCAATTGGAGCGATGCTTCAAGTGCATGGGATTCGGTCACCAGGCGAGGAACTGCAATGGCCCTGACAGATCTGATCTGTGCAGGAAATGCGGAGAGAAAGGCCATATTGCAAGAGGCTGCACGAAGCATCCGAGGTGTATGCTCTGCAAAAAAGAGGACGGTAACGATCATACGACGGGAGGCTTCAAATGCCTAGCATACAAAAAGGCGATGGCAGGCCAACAGTAATGGAGGTAACCCAAATAAACCTCAATCATTGCGACATTGCTCAGCAACTGTTGTGGCAGTCGACAACAGAAACAAAGTGCGACGTTGCAATCATTGCGGAACCGTATCGAGTCCCTCCCGATAACGGTAACTGGGTTGCGGATAGAGCTGGGATGGCAGCTATACAAGTTATGGGCAGATACCCCATTCAAGAAGTGGTTGCGAGCTCATACGAAGGCTTCGTGATCGCCAAAATCAACGGAATCTTCATGTGTAGTTGTTACGCACCCCCCAGATGGACGATGGAGAAGTTCCACGAGATGCTTGATGGACTTACCGAAGAGCTGGTCGGACGACGACCGGTAGTCATCGGAGGAGACTTCAATGCTTGGGCAGTGGAGTGGGGAAGCAGGTGTTCCAATGCAAGAGGGCACAGTCTGTTGGAAGCTCTGGCAAAACTGGAAGTTATGCTGGCCAATAAAGGCACCAGCAGCACTTTTCGCAGAGATGGCCGAGAATCCATTATCCACGTTACTTTCTGCAGTCCGTCGCTGATGGCAAACATGGGTTGGAGAGTGTGCGAAGGATATACCCATAGCGACCATCAGGCGATACGATATGGCATCGGTCAACGGAATACTGTGGCAGTACGGAGGACGAGAACTTGTGACCGAAAGTGGAAGACGAAAGCTTTCGACAAGGATTTGTTCGTTGAGGCACTTCGTGTGGACGGGAGTCCCGTAGATCTAAATGCGGACGAGCTGACAGAAACGTTAGTGAGTGCATGTGACACGACCATGCCGAGGAAACTGGAGCCAAATAACAGACGGCGTCCAGTCTACTGGTGGAACGAGGCACTTAGCACTCTCCGCGCTAGTTGTCTCAGAGCCAGAAGACGTGTTCAGAGAGCAAGAACGGAAGCAGACAGAGAGGAACGAAGAGAAGTGTTTCGAGCGGCCAGGGCCGCTTTTAAACGAGTAATTAAGCAGAGCAAGTCGAACTGTTTTAAGGAGCTGTGTCGAGACGCTGATGCCAACCCCTGGGGCGACGCATACCGAGTCGTGATGGCGATGATCAGAGGTCCAACGATGCCCGCTGAAATGTGCCCAGAGAAGCTGAAAGTCATCGTGGAAGGACTTTTCCCGAAGCACGACCCAACAACCTGGCCACCTACACCGTACGGAGAAGGAGAGGGAGATAACGTCGAAATCACCAACGAGGAGCTCGTAGTAGTGGCGAAAGGATTGAAGGTGAAGAAAGCTCCCGGTCCGGATGGAATCCCCAACGTAGCGTTGAAAGCGGCGATCCAGTCATCCCCGGACATGTTCAGGATGGTGCTGCAGAAATGCCTGAACGAGGGTCACTTCCCTGACAGGTGGAAGATACAGAAGCTAGTGTTGCTGCCGAAACCAGGAAAACCGCCGGGGGATCCAGCATCATACAGGCCTATATGCCTGGGGCATGGAGTAGTTCGCCTCCTCGTGGTGTGCCCTGGAAACGTTAATTATCGAACCCAAGGGAGAGATATTGCGGCTAAACGAACTACCGCAGAGAAGCCCTGCACAAACCCTCGTTGTGCAAAGGCAGGAGTGACGCCGGGTTCTTAGTGCTTAGCACAAGCAGCTGGTAAGCGGTCACATCTGTCCTAAGCTACCCTGTTGGACAGTTGGCTGGCTATCACGTCTGCTTGGAACCGAGGCGAACAACGAACAGCGAACAACAAGAGGAGGTTGAGAAGCCCTGCACAAACCCTCGTTGTGCAAAGGCAGGAGTGACGCCGGGTTCTTAGAGTGCTTAGCACACGCAGCTGGTAAGCGGTCACATCTGTCCTGTACGGGCCCTGGACAGTTGGCTGGCTATCACGTCTGCTCTAGAACTCAGGCGAACAACGAACAGCGAGCAACTAGAGGAAGGCCCTGC